>NW_006800456.1:59582-81836 GCF_000485575.1 Poecilia formosa | reverse complement strand
TCTATGTATTATCTTCATTTCCAAGCATAATCATCTATGAACATAAGCAGAAGATCCCTGGAAGGAATATATCCATTCTGATCAGGACTGCAAAACACAAATGCTGCATGCTTTGTCCTGACAAGTAGCTTGACAGGGTTTCACCAAGACACTTCCTGCCCACTCATCTCCTCAGCTTCCATGATTACTGCCTGCGGCACAATGAGATTCAAGCAAAAGAATTATCTGGAAGAAAGTTCTCATTATCTCAGTGGAGAATCTAAAGGATTTAAGCAGGCTGTGTAGTCCGCCATCAGTCCTCTGGAAAACCTGTTACTGTTAGAGATTCTAACCATGACATGAACTACAAGGTAAAAGTTTAACACTAAAACAAGGAAGAGTTCTTGCAGATTTCATCTGCCTGTTTCTGTTTCAGGAACTTGGGAGCTTTTCTGGATCATTCTTCTTTCCTTCCAGTCAATGGTCCAGGTTAAGGACAGATTACCATGATATGAAACAAACCTAGCAGGAAGCTAGTTGTCCTGGTTTGATGTGATTAAGTTGTAGATCTTCCACACAGTTCGTGGTCTGAGCTGTCTGACTACCGCTTGTTGCTTGATGGTCAACTGTCCTGACAAGATAGCAAAGAAAATACTTCCTGAGAGTCTTTTTGAGCTTTCTAACACTTCCTGTTCCCCATATTTCCAGAGTCAAATATCAAAAGAACAGACTCACTTTATGTTCCACAAGATATCTATTGAAACAAACTAACATTATCAGCTTATGTTCTACTGTTTACTACATTAGCTAGAGCTAACCATTAGCAGGAGCTAACATAATTGTCAGAATCTAACACCATTAGCTACAGCTAACACCATTACAGAAGTTAACGGTTCAACATGTCAGAAACTGGGAGTCATCTCGTTTGGGGCTAGTGTTTCCAAGCAGCTGTCTTTTTTTTCAGCAAACTCTGTTTGGTCCTCTTCATTTCTCCTCCGGATCAAACTGAAATGACTGAACATTACACAATGCACAAAAATACTGTTCTGGCTGGATGTAGCTAGCCTCGTACCACCTCTGTGATCTACCCAGAGAGGTGTTGTTGTTTACGCTGCAATGCACCATTGCAGCGTAAACAACAACATCAATAACATCAGTCCTCGCACGTACAAGGGTTAAAAAAAATATATGTTTTTACTGTTCTGCTTCAAGTAACTCTTGCTTACTAAGTTTCTAAAATCTGACATGGCTTTCTTATTGCAGTAGGACACAAGTTTCTGTTTCGCCATAGCAACTGTCTTGATTCCAGCCACTGACAGAAATATCAGAATGAGACCTAAGACATCCCAAACTCTGAGGAGTCTAGGATTATCTTCGCCCAACGTAAAAGTTTCATAAAAAGTTCTGCTGGACTCTTATCGCTTTGTTGACCTATTCTGAACCTGATTGGAGGAGGGAACCATGATGTCGCCTGCAGCAGTGTTAAACAGATGATATGCAGATGAAGTGGATTAACTAATCAAAAAACATAGTCTTCATTTATAATGCACTAAAATCTATTAATTATAGGTTATTTTTACATTGTGTCCCCATTTAAACTCCACCAGGTTTTAAACCACCTCAGTCTGTTTGATGCTCTCCAACAATGTTTTTCCTTTTTTTTTGCAAGAAAACAATTGTTGCATTTTGTTTGCTTGGATGTGGCACTGCTACAGATGATGCAATGACCCTTGCCATTCATTTTTATTTTTTTTTCTGTTTCACTTAGAGGTGCACCGAGAAATGGACTGGTGATTGAAATGGGATGATTTGACCAGCCCATTTGGTAATCGACCAGTTGGAAAATGCAATCTAAATGCCTTGTATCTGACTGGTAATCGGCTGCTATGACAACACTCGTATGTGTGGAAGGTGCTGATGTTTGGATGAAGACGGTAGACTATTTCCAATATTGGTGAAAGGTTTGGGAGGTCAGAGGAAGCAACATCAGGTGACTGGTGTAGGACTGGATGTTGTGCAGATCTGCTCTGCTCAGTGAAATCCAACATGGTACTGTGATATATGTGATACTATCTTGATAGCAAACTCAGCCATGAGTGGTAGGCACACAGGATGCAGTAGCTCTCCAGACTTCATGTGGCCTCCAAATTAGTTTCTGAACAGTGAACATGGAGCTTCATGGAAAGGCCTGCTGTGGATAAGCAGTGGCATCCAAATCTTACATCATGAAGCAAAGCAACAGATGCTAGTCTGCCTGTAGTTTTTGCAATGGCAGCAGAGGAAGTGAATGAAGCCGTTCAGCCTGTGTTTCAAGAAGTTACTTTTTTCAAGGAGTAACCAGTAATTAGAAATGAAGTCACTTCTTGAAGGTAACTGTCAACCAAAGAGACAAACTGGTTCTCAGTATTTTAGATTTCCCTTGAAATTATTCCCCCCATTATCTTTTAACAACAGGGCTTGTACATCCTTGTTATAACTATACCAGCACTACATAAAGGAGACATTAGTTTATTACTGTGTGCTGAGTGACTTCTGGTCGTCTTTGAAGAACTGTTCTCTACAGCAGAGTGTGACATCTAGAGATGTACTCTCTGCTTTTTGCACATGGTTTTTCTGTAGAAGAACTATGTGCAAGAAGCAGAGAGTTGCTGACAGTTTGTTGCTGCACTTCAGGCGGCATCTGTTCACAATGTTTCCTCTCATGTCTAATACTTTAATTAGAAATCCTGCCCTCCATTGTGGTTTTAAAAGTGAATCAAATTGTTACAGCTACCCACCATAAAACCACCAGGCAAACAGAGGAACACAGAGGAGTTTGAAGCTGTCCTCCCTGTTGAACTGTGTGAAGCAGACGGAGGTAGCGACTGTCAGTCAACGGAAACTTTCTGTTTCCAGAACATCCACAGCAGCGCGTTGTTTGCTTTGGGCTTTGAATGAGTTTTAACCGAGCCTACACTTACAAATCAGACTGAATTTCCTCCCAGGAATAAAGTCATTACTTTTCTGTGTAATGAATTGGATTCTGCATCATTAATTGGCCACCACAACACATGCATGGGCTTTTTTCGATGTCGTAGTCCTGAGAATTTCTTGTGTTTATCATGCAGCTTTTTAAAAAAGGTATTGACATTTGGAATTTGTTTTTATTTACTTTATCATCCTTGGTCTTTGCAGATGTCTTAGTTTAATTTCCAGCTGAACGCTTGTTCAGCTGGAAATGAATTTAATTTGGTGTTTGCCAGAGATGAAGGAAAACTCAAAATCCTTCCAAAGCATGAGAGGAATAAACAAGTTAACAACTAAAAGAAAAGAATAAATGTTCATTAAACTGACCAAAGCGTTTCCTATAGTCCCTTTTGTTTGGCAGTGACATGCAGTCATAAAATATTAACAGTAATAGAAAATATTTTTACTGTTCTAAAAATGTGGTTTCCCCATGATTCAACAAGGGCCGGGACTTTAACACATTAATTTAGAGATTTTAATGTTTTAAGCGCAAATACATACAAAATTCCTGAGCTGGAACATTTGTGTTGTGTTTCTGGTACACACATGAATCTGACGCACATGTGACATCCACAGACAGCGATGGACGACAAAACAGCTTCTGAGGTTTAATTTTTGCTTCAAAAACGAGCTTATTGGACGCTGGAAGAGACTATTGTTGTGTTCAAGTTGTGCTAAAGGAGTTAGCCTGTCAGAGAATCTATTAAAACCTAAAGTAATATTTCAATGCTGAACATGTAGCAACAGCACAGACACTAATGCTAATGTTGGCTTCCACAGTCCACATTTCCATGGCATTCCTGAAACTCTGGAATGATGAATGGATCAAAAAACACTTTGCACCAATTTGATGGTTGAGTAATCTCAATAATGGATTAAAAACAAATAAACATGTTTGTTGTTGAGCTTATCTGTCTATTTAATAATATAGCAAAAGGTGTTTTTGAATTAAAAAGGTTGCTTTTTAATTTTTAAAAAAAGCAACCTTTTATATGTGGTTTTCAATTAACTAATTACAGATCCTGCAATCGACACAAGACGTTAAAGGATTCGTCACACATGCAGGTAAGAATCCAAGTAAAAATTCCAGGTATGTTTTCACTGAGGGAATAAAGCTCACAAATAGCGGACTTTGCTTAATACCCCTCCTTTACTACACACCTGCATTCTCCAGAGCAGCAAGCCATAAAAACTTTATTAAGGTGCTCACACTTGGTAATCAGCTGTTTAAGGGAATGTGATTAGCAGCATCTGGCTGTAACTTTAACTCTGACTTCCAAAAAAAGCAGAAAATGTGTGATTAGTTATTTTTCCCCACTACAAAATGGGCAGTTTTTAAATAAAAATAAACAAGAAACTTTTTTTTTCATGGCCTGAACACATGGCTGTAATAAACACACTTGTCTAGTTCCAGTCTCATTTATTTTCAGGGTTGCAAACATGGACACACCGCCATGCACACACACACATGCACACACTTGGAATCACTTTCTGTTAGTTTGAGCCACGCCTGCTTGTCTCTTGGCTTGGTTAGCGGGGCCATGAATTATTTGCAGTGCTCCAACAGCCCTTGTTAATATGATGAGAGCACAGACGACTGGGCAATGCCTTCACACCCACCCACACTCGCGCGCGTGCGCGCACACACACACACACACACACACATGCAGAAGAGTCCAAACAGTGAAACTGATTAAAACCTGCAAACACCCAAATTATCCCACTTAGTGCAGCAGCTGAGCTGAATGTGCTTGTCAGGAAGCTTATTTGCAGATGTGCCTGGTCATCCAGAGAGCAGTAGATGGCACACAGGCCAGAGCAGAGCGCCACAGATAACAGCTGGCAGCAGGGGCTAGGAAAGCTTTTAAGCAACAACTACTAGAATTAAAATGTGCACTTTTCCAGTCACTTGCAAGTGTGAAAGCTTCAGAAATATAACAGTAGAAAGAGGCAAAGCTTCAAGTTGTACAGTACAGACCAAATGTTTGGACACACTTACTCATTCAATGAGTTTCCTTTATTTTCATGACTATTAACATTGTAGATTCACACTGAAAGCATCAAAACTATGAATTAACACATGTGGAAATATGTACTAAACAAAAAAGTGTAAACCAACTGAAAATACGCCTTATATTCTAGTTTCTTCAAAGTAGCAACCTTTTGCTGTGATTACTGCTTTGCACACACTCTGCATTCTCTTGATGAGTTTAATTTCAGGTAGTCACCTGAAATGGTTTTCACTTCACAGGTGTGCCCTGTCAGGTTAATAAGTGGGATTTCTTGCCTTATAAATGAGGTTGGGACCATCAGTTGTGTTGTGCAGAAGTCAGGTGGACACACAGCTGATAGTCCTACTGAATAGAGTGGTAGAATTTGTATTATGGTAAGACAAAAGCAGCTAAGTAAAGAAAAATGAGTGACCATCATTACTTTAAGAAATGAAGGTCAGTCAGTCCGAAAAATTGGGAAAACTTTGAAAGTGTCCCCAAGTGCAGTTGCAAAAACCATCAAGCGTTACAAAGAAACTGGCTCACATGAGGACTGCCCCAGGAAAGGAAGACCAAGAGTCACCTCTGCTGCGGCAGATGAGTTCATCTGAGTCACTGGCCTCAGAAATTGCAGGTTAACAGCAGCTCAGATTAGAGACCAGGTGTCTGCTGCCACACAGAGTTCTAGCAGCAGACACATCTCTGCAACAACTGTTAGGAGGAGACTCTGTGAATCAGGCCTTCGTGGTAGAATAGCTGCTAGGAAACCACTGCTAAGGACAGGTAACAAGCAGAAGAGACTTGTTTGGGCTAAAGAACACAAGGAATGGACATTAGACCAGTGGAAATCTGTGCTTTGGTCTGATGAGTCCAAATTTGTGATCTTTGGTTCCAACCACTGTGTCTTTGTGTGACGCAGAAAAGGTGAACGGATGGACTCTACATGCCTGGTTCCCACCGTGAAGCATGGAGGAGGAGGTGTGATGGTGTGGGGGTGCTTTGCTGGTGACACTGTTGGGGATTTATTCAAAATTGAAGGCATACTGAACCAGCATGGCTAACCACAGCATCTTGCAGCGGCATGCTATTCCATCCGGTTTGCGTTTAGTTGGACCATCATTTATTTTTCAACAGGACAATGACCCCAAACACACCTCCAAATTGTATAAGGGCTATTTGACTAAGAAGGAGAGTGATGGGGTGCTGCATCAGATGACCTGGCCTCCACCATCACCTGACCTGACCGGACCTATGATTCTCGTGACAAAGTCCTTCATTTCCCACAATCGCAATGGATGCTAACAAGTTTGAAGAGCTAGTTGGTGGAGAAGCCCCGTTTCTTCTCCACCAGGGCAGCCACCGCACAGCTGTCATTGTGTGACAGAGAGTGGCGGTCATTATGACTGCTTTCACTGACTTTCAACATTATCAGCTCAGTGTGGTATATCAAACTGTTCCATGTTAGTACTGTATCCTGCTGGGCAGTTACTGCATGACACAGAGTACACAAATGAGAGTATGTCAATGCGCCAAAGACATCAACGCATTGACTTATATGAAGTGAAGTGTGCTGGAGGAAGTGTAATCCTAGGCTCTTAGTTCAGTTCACAAAATAAAGGTGTGACCAGTTGTTGTTCTACAGTAAAACATGTGGAGTTGTTAGCTGGAGGCTCCTGAAAATCACATATAGAGATCAGAACCAAGACATTTCTGTTCCGACTGTCTTCATTCAGAAAATGATGTCCAGTAAAGTTTGGTTAGGTTGACGTGAACTCTGCCAAGTGAAACTGTTTCAAAAGCAGTAAGTGCGGGGCATTCTCGGTAAATGCTTTAAAACAAGCATGAATTTCAAGTACCAGCAGGAGAAATGACTTGTGATTGTTGCCAAAGAAAAAGGAAAATCCAACAACACAAAATCTGACTCCACTCTATTTCTGTTTACTTTTTGTGAAGAAGGAAGTTGTGTCACTTACATGGTCTCCTCCAGTGGTTCTTGGTGCAGTGCCACCACAGGTGAGGAGGGGAACAGGTTATTCAAATGTTTGGATTCATTTGACACATACAGTGTGGAAGTGAATGGACCTTACCACAGGGGCCGCGTTTCATTGGCTAATGCCCATTTCACGTCACAGCGCAGCTACCACGTGCGTGACCGTCTCATAAACACAAGCCACAGTAGTAAACACATGCTAATGTACATTGTGGACTAGCAGACCGGCAGAAAGTTTTTGCGTCAGGACTCGAAAAAGAATGGTTCTCCACCGTCAGTGGGGTATCTGTACAGGCAATGTCAGGTATCCTGATCGTATTTGTGGAACTAAAATTCACAGATTTCCAAAATCTGAAACGCAAAGCCTTGCTTGGATCAAAGCTTGTGGACGACCGCATTTGCAGCTCAACCGTCGTAGGATCAATAAGAACAAAGGAGTGTGTGCTGGTGTAAGTATTATTGCTTTGCTTTCTTTGTGTTTAGTGAATGACAAAAAGAAAGTCAATAATTAATGCATCCATTATGAAAATCTTTTAGCTAAGTACAGCATAATGGCAGTATCAATACAACTTCTACACCTTGAAGCCTGTCTGTTACACAGTCTTACGTTAGCTGAACAGATCAATATGCAATGTGTACCATATCAGACATGCATTAAAGATTTTATTTTACCTGAAAAGGCTTTTTACTAAATTGTAATCATGTTAGCCACGCTAGCACCGAGTACAGTGTGTCAGGCCTAGGCACACTCATCCTGTTCTGTTGTTGTTTGCCAACAACAGAAATCACTGATTTCAAAAGTAACCCTTAAAACCATGAATGCCCGACTTACACAGCCTTGCAAGAACAATAGGCATCACTGATCTTGTCCACAGCTATATTTATGCTGAGGGTGTGAGAATCTGCTGTTTTCCTCATCGACCGGTAGCATTTCACTGTGACGCGCACAATGTTGGAGGCATTGCGTGGCTCAAACATCTTTATGTCGTCCAAAAAAGATGATATGAACTTGTTGGTTCCCCTGTCCATTGTCGTGGCTGATATTTTTTGAAAATCCGGCAGAAATGCTACACTAATCGACTCAGAAATACTCTGCAGAGAGTCAATCGAAGTGAAAGACGCCATGTTTACACATAGAAACTAAGCTCTTCGAGGCTTTGTTTGTGAGCCATGCAGCCACGTGGGATTTTAGGGGGCGTTTCTGGGCGGAGCTTGGTAAGGTCCATCGCAGCAGCTGAAAAATGGAACAAATGTTGCCATTTTTGTCGTCAATCTAGCAGACTATCAGGTGTGAAAACCTCCTGAATCATCAGCTGTTAAACTATAAACTAAACTATAAAATCTGGATAAGCACTATTATAAATGTACTGGTCTACTAGTGCACCTTATTTCAAATACTGAAGTTAGTTTTGTGATGTAGAGGTCAAAAGTCTTGTAAATGTTACTTCCTTGAGAATCAATAAAGATAAAAATAATAATTAAAAAAATCTAGATAAGCAGAAACCATTCTGTCTCCACACCTATGATGTTCTTGCACGGTAGCTTATGTAATTACATAAAAAAGAAAGAATGAGCTGGATAAGTATTGATTGTGGAGGAAGTGTTCATTTATTTAAATAACCACAAACCCCCCTCCCCCAACATGGAGAGGAGCACATGGAGAGGAGCACACGGAACAGCTTCAGCTAGCTGATGCTTTCCTTTTGGATGAGCAGCCATCATCTTAAATATAGCTCCACAGATTCCTTTGCAGACAGAACAGACATGTGCTTTGCTAGGTTGAAATAACGGTAAAGCTATGAATCACAGCATGAATGTCAGCCTGCAAATCAAAGCTGCAGTGGAGAGGTGAGCTATTACTCCTCTGCTCTGGCAACAGAGGTGACACTGAAGCATATTGGAGCTGGATTAAAAGGAACTAAATACAGAGAAAATGAGGTGGAGGTGAGAGGGAGTTAAAACAAGGTGTGCAAAAACGAGAGGAGAGAGGAACGGTGTGAGAACACGGGTGATCAAAGATGACATGTTGGAGGGATTTCAGCGACAGCAGAGAGGATGTGCGTTTATGTTTGCGGTTTGCAGCAGATTCCACAGCAGCAGGCTTTGGTCATGTTTGTTTTATGCCAGGTGCTGTAATATTTGACAGGTGTGTAAATTCCAGTTTAATTGCCTGGCTGAATGTAAATTCTCTCTATAAGAATAGCCTTGCAGCAGAGCAGTGTTTACCTAGCAACTAAAACCTCTGAGTTTTATACACCCACCACCGTTATGATGGCTGCCTGCATGCTGAATCCTTCAAGTCAGGTTATTAGAGGCAAAAGGTGTTTTCTCACCTTATAGTCTGGCTGATTTGATTAGGGATCAAAGTTGCAACATTTGTCCCAATTTCAGCTGCTACGGTCCTGTTTGACGCTGCTCTGAGTCACATGAACCAAACATTTGAAAAACCTGTTCTCCTCGCCTGTAGTGGCGCTGCAGCAAGCACCACTGAAGGAAATGACACAAAAACTTCTGAAGAAAACATTCAGCACAACTTTCTTCTTCACTAAAAGGAAACAAAAATGGAGTAGCGTCAGATTTTAGAGGTTGTAGTATTTCTGTTTTGCCTTTGGCAAAAAAAAAAACAAAAAAAAAAACATGAGGCATTCATCCTTCTAGCGCTAGACTCCAGTATTTACCCAGAATGGCCTCACTTCCTGCTTCTGGAGCGGTCTCCTTCACATATGCACTTGATCTGCACCAGACGATCGGACGACTTTTATGGTTCACATCAGAGTTCAACGAAGCATTCACACTTCCCCAGACGAACCGGACTTTCTGTGCAAACAAACTAGAATTTGATTAAAGCGAACCTAACATTGCTGCTGTAAAAACTGTCTGGTCAATAATTGTGTTTATTAATTTTAAGTAACTTCACCAACTATTTTCATTCACTTTTTTATTCTTGACCCATCCCCTCCATCTAAACACTTGGATTTCACTTGAATTTGTTTAAAGCCCTAATATTATTTGATCTTAGTGTGGCAGGAGCAGTGTGATAAGAATTGGGCACTTAAGTTTAAAAACACTATTTTAATAATTGGTTGCAACAACTCCACTAAAAAGTTACCTTCAAGGCACACAGACCCACTACAGATGAGGCTTGAGACAATCTAACAACAATTTTATTTATTCCACAATTATTTGTTTAATCAAAAATACTAGTCTAAAACCACTCACACATTAAAAGTCAGTGCTAGCTCAACTCAGGGATCGGAGTGCAATTCAGGGTAGTGTCCTAAAAGAAAAGAAACACAGCAAACGAAACAAGGCAAAAACAAAAGAAAATCGTGCACCAAACCAGAAGGAGTACCACCACCCGGAAAGTCCACCACCAACACCACAAGCTGGCCGTTCCTGTCAAAACGGAATGGCCAGCGCCACAACCAATTAAATTCAGGCACTTGTGTGGTGCGTTCAAAGGCCACAGGGCATACTGCCACATTAGTTTTCAACAGTCTATTTTAAACAATCCCCTAGATTACTACAGAACATGTTTCAGTGATTTGGTTTTAACATTTCATCCCAAAGCAGTGAGGCTGTTTCTACAGGACTTGCTGGATAATAAGAACCACTGGTCTATTTATACATTTGTGCTTCACACATGCAGTCTAATTGGATAAATATGTTTCAGCCCTGAATCATTAACACTTCCTCATATGAGTGTGAGACATCATGTCATGGCTCATGACTTGGCTCTTAAACCTATTAATGAAAATCTGGCCATGTGAGGAACGTTCAGTCAGGCTCTTGGAGCACCGTTACCATTCTAGATGGAATCTGTTGGATACCATGAGTTGGGGTCCAGGGTTTTGGGATGGTGGGGTTGCTGTCTCACTTTTTAGCATCACCAGAGGGCGTCCTGAGGCTGTTGCCTGGAGGGTGGGTCTACAGCTCCTGATCCAGCGCACCTGCTGCTAATCTCGTCAGCTCACAGGGAGTTGCCATCATTTCACTGCCAGAGTGTCACCTATGTTTGGTACTTCAGGCCCCAGAGTAATCTTCTCTGTACTTACCTTGTTGAGTATTCTCCTAGTGAACCTTTGTGTGCCTTTTCCCCAGGTGCTACCTTCAAGAAAATGTGAACTATCCTGAAATCAGGTCTGACGGTTGGTTTTCTGACCCTGATCCTCGTGGCGCTGACAAGAAACCCGAGCTACCTGTGCATCTAAGCAGTGGATCCCCCCACTTACCAGTCTGCCCTCCAACGCCGCCGTTCCAGCCACCCTCGTCCTCCCATCAAGCACTGGACACCCCCAGACACCTTTCCCCCTGGTCCGGACCTGCTCCCAACCACGTAAGATCCACCTGACTCCGTTTCTTCTCTAGTCTGAAGATTCCTTCTACGCTTGAACTAACCATACCTGTCCTAATGTGCTCAGTGCCATTTAAGAGATCCTGGACCAAAACACTGATCACTCACCATCCTGTGTTTTTCTTTGCAATAAACCCCTTACATTTAAAACCTGTGTTCTGAAGTCATGTTCTGCATGTGGGTAGGAAAAGTAGAATCCAACATGACACTATGTTAAACATTTCAAACTGAACAGCCTCATTCTTTCTTTCTTTCTTGCATTTCAGAATGTGAAATGCTTTAGAGTAGTTCTTGGTGCAGAGGACAGAATTACTGCAAGTCCATGCAAATTGCCAATTTTATACCTATCCACTAAGCCTAGTCAAGCGTTTCATTATCCTGCAGCTGAAAGATCCTGCATTGTCTTTCACCTTAGATCTGACAGCTACTTTTCTATAAATATTTGATTAAGGAAAATACTAAATCAGCTTCTTCCT
Organism: Poecilia formosa; assembly: GCF_000485575.1. Taxonomy (NCBI): domain Eukaryota; kingdom Metazoa; phylum Chordata; class Actinopteri; order Cyprinodontiformes; family Poeciliidae; genus Poecilia; species Poecilia formosa. The sequence continues at coordinate 70,040 of NW_006800456.1, read as the reverse complement.
AGAGGGTAGCAGTGGGCACCATATCCACTGTGTGAGTGTGCCATTACTGTGTCTAAATATTATGGCTTCCCTCTGTTGTCAAGGCCGTTACATTTGACCTTCCCAGCCCTCCTCGCAGCTGTAACTGATGGCATTAACAGGTGTAATGGCCACTCAGGTCCACTGGACCAACAGTACGTAAATCAAAGGTTTTAGCTTTGTGAAGAGGGTCCCAGGCCAGTGCAGCCGTGTCCCCCACCGGCCCCTGCTACACTGTGCCAAACAATCAAGGAACAAATAAAGCTCACACCTTGGTCGCCACCTTAATGTGAAAAGATTGTAGGGGCAACATTTTTCCGAGGCAACATATTTGGATGAAATGACCTGGGTGGTAGACGCCAGGGCCCAGACTACAGCAGTAATGGAAAAGCTTTGACTTTACCTGAGTACTGCTACTTTATGCATTTTTATAAGTTTACTTCTAAAAATAAACCAAAGCAACCAGCTGACAGAGGAGATATTATCTAAAGATAAAAGTATTAAAGATTTTAAGCAAGAACTCTTAGAGCGGTGTGTGTACTTAGGTTTAAAAGTATAGTACGGGTCAAGGCAACAGGACAGAGGAATGGATTATGCAAAGGTTCTTAAAAATGAACCACAGTAAAGCATCCTGTCTATAATATATAAATATATATATAGATTTTTATTTTTTTTAAGGTCATCTAAGCTAACCACAACATTTTGTCAAAATAAAACGCAAAAGTTTTTTCAAAACTGATTTGTTTCATTCAGGAAATTTATTTTTGAAATGTCAAATTGCACAACTATATGGTCAAGAGAAACAGCTACCACTTCATTTTCTGAGTACGATGTAACACTGTTACACTGTTGGCCAGTTATTTTCTGTAAGAAGTCAGGTACCAATGTTGTGGATGTTTATCCTAAAATCGCAGACTCTGGAGTATTTCACAGCTGGATTGAGGAAAGTCAAACAGATCTTAAAAAAGATTCATGCTGCCTCAGCAGCGACCTACAAATACAGTTTAAGCAACACTGACTAATGAGAGAGCAAAACTCCTACACACAGATGGAAACCGATATAAGCTACCTGAATTTTTAACTTTCTGGGGATGAGTTATGAACAAACACATTTAGGCTTCCATCAAGAAGCTGCTGTTTGCAGACAGAATAATGAGGCCAATCATTTAAAGGTAATATGTTCTGTAAAGTATTTTCATCAGTTACACAGGGACACCACCAAGTCTCCACATGTTTATGTAAATCAAATGTTGCCCTACACCGCCTAGCCCAGAAACAATAAACATGGTGGCATTCTGTGTTTTTTATGGCAGTGCTACAGCGCCACCATTTGGCCTGGCAGACCTACTACAGCAGTTCCTGTGGCGCTGCATCCTGCATTTTTTTCTTAATCATTTGCAAAAATGTACCATCCAATATCTACCATCAAATATAATCAAATTCTGCATAAGGCTTATTATCTGTGTGTCCAGTACCTGTTTTAGCAGGTATAAGCTTTTATCCTGGCTTATTTGTCATTCTACAGATAAAATCTTTGAAATATGTATTCAAATGAGTGGTAGTTTTATGAAAGACGATAATAAAGACTTTGAAGCAGAAAACAGTCATGTTTCTTTGGACTTTGANTGCAGGCCTGCCATGACCCACCACTTTCAGGGCATCTAGGTGAAACAAAGACTCTCCAACGTCTTAGGCAGAGCTTCCATTGGTATGGCATGGGAAGTGACCTCCACAAATACATCCAACAATGCCCCTGATGCAAAGGTCTGAAGTCAACCAGCCCCTCGAAGAGAGCTAAGCTACAAAGTTACCAGACAGGAGTACCAATGGACCGGTTGCACCTTGACATATTGGGCCCCTTTCCCTTTCCCATCTCAAGCTCTGGAAACATGTATATTCTTGTCATCATGGATCAGTTTACGAGGTGGGTTGAGGCTTTCCCAGTTCCAGACCAAGGAGGAGAAACAACTGCCAGAATGTTAGTCAACAACTTCCTAGCTTGTTTTGGGGCCCCTTTAGAGCTCCATAAGGACCAAGGCCGCAACTTCGAAAGTGTGCTTTTCAAAAGTATTTGTCAACTTTTCCAGATCTCCAAGACCAGAACCATTCCATACCATCCTGCTTCAAACGGGCAAGTGGAACGATTTAACCGGACCCTTCTGCAGATGATCCGCTGCTATGTAGACCAAAATCAGAAGATCTGGGATGAGCATTTGCCTCTGCTAACAGCTGCATATCGCAGTGCACAGAACTCCAGCACTGGATTTTCACCAAATATGCTTATGCTGGGGAGAGAAGTTCATCAGCCACAGGACCTCTGGCTTGGTCTTGCAGAACGAACGTGGAGTGAAAAGGACCCCCTGAAGTATGCTCATGACCTTGAAAAGACCCTTGGCGAAGTCCATGACATGGCATGGAGCTCAGCTCAGACAGAAGAGGACCCATGACCTGCGTGCCAAAGAATGCAGTTACAAAATAGGGGACCTGGTCTATGTAAAGGACAACACGAGGAAGTTGGGCTTTAGTCCCAAGCTGCAGCCCCCCTGGAAAGGCCCATGTATTATTAAAGCCCAGCTTGGACCTGTTCTATATGAGATCTTAGCACAACGTCACAAAAAGGTCATCCACCATGATCAGTTGAAGCCATACACAAGTGATGTCATACCAGCATGGGTCAGACGACAAAGACATGTGGTCCTTCCTCAGTGCCAAGATGAAGTTCCATTACCCAAACACATGACCACTTCCCCTACGCCAGCACCAGATGAGCCTGAAAGTGACAGCGGAAGGAAAGCTCTGGTTGGGTCTCCGAAACTGCTAAGGCAAAAGGGCAAGTGTCAGGTTGCAGCCCGCAGAAGAAGGTTGGCTGTGCAACATCGGCAGCAAGATGAACCACATACCTCTGGATCNTAACCTTAGGTGGTGCTACAGTCACAGCATAGTCTGAGTTCGGCCTCCTGCAGGCGGATCATCACATCTCTGCTCTGCTGTTTGGCCTCGTCCCATTCTTCTTCTCTGCTTTGTTCTTGCGTTCTTTCACCTGTGGCTCTTTCATCTTTTCTTTTAAATCTCTTCCCATTTTTCCCTCCTCCTCATCATTCCCATCATTTTTATTACTTCTGCTCTCACTTAAATGTGGAGTGGCTTGTTTCATCAGCTGCTTGTGTTGAGCAGCGATCCATTCGCAGCCTATCATATCTGTTGGACATGATCTAGGCCACCGCTCTCTTTCTGCCACTGCAGCCATTTGTCTTTTTGGCCTTTCTATTCTATTCGTGCTCTCCTCTTCTAAACTTTATGTCTCCTTCATTTTGCTGATTGATGTTCTATTCCAACTTTGCCTCTTCCTGTTTTTGTCTGTGTTAGGTTTATCAAAAAAACATGAATCAGCTCTCAAAGGAGAACTGGAGTCCATTCCATAAAACATTACAGGCATCAATTTCTCTGGCATAAAGATAACGTCTTTTTAGTGTTTTTGTCAATAAATGCCAAAGTGAATTGATTTGGGGGTGAGGAGGGTAGCTACCGTCTTGGGTTAATGACATTCACTGTGTCTCAAACAGTCATGAAAATAATACCTAAAAACAATCCTGCTTTCCAGTTGTCTATTGGTGGAAATGGAAGACTTTTTTTGTTCATGAAATACTGCGAGAAGACTTTATGGGAGTAAATGACCCACAACCACAGCAGTCTGAACCTGAACCTGAATGACCAGAACAGAGTGAAAACTCTCCTAATTGTGATTCTGATGATCTGGGATCTCATTTATAAACGTGGCATACGCACAAAATAGGCCCTGACACTGGAGTATGTCACTTCCTACCAGGGGTGGGCGGATGGATCCAAATTATTGATATCAAGTCGGTATCGGTATCAGATAGATACTTTAGTGTAAGATCCCTCCTTTAAATGTTCTTTTATTTTGTAGTTTCTCAACTCCTCGAAAAAGATGTTTCAGTTTTGGGATGAAATATATTTTTGGACTTTATTTAGGGAAAATTCACATAATCTATCATTTAAGTGTTTTGTAGACGCCTATAAACTTTGTCCAAATTTTATCCTGATTTGAACAAAATAATTCAAGGGAAAAATACGAAAACATCTGAAGGTCAGAAGATTGGTGACATTTTAAACTTAAGTAAAAAGTATTGGTATCAGTATTGGCATCGGTGATACAATCCTGATACTTGGTATCGGATCAATTCCAAGATATGGCGCAATTCTCCTTTTCAAAACACAAAGTTTAAAGGAGAACACGCAGCCCCTCACTGAGCCCCTGATTGGGGCCTGCCCATGCAATGTATGGCAGGAACTTATTTTTCAACACCTATTACCCTTAATGCGGCTCAAACCACTGTGTGTACCCCCACAAAAGTGGTATCAAAATGTTCAGCTTGATCCCGTGAAGGGAGTTATTATTTTTAGTGGGATTCTGAGTTAAAATGGTGACATAAATTGTGAAAAAGGACAAAATCCCATTGAAGTCAATGGAGGCTCTGCTCTGACTGATTCAGATGCACTGCCAGTGCTGCGGCCCGAACCGCTGTCTGAGAGGGACACAGCCCATTTTAAATGCCAGAATTACTTTAAAATGTTTGAGCTCAGGTCTCACAATGCATTGGCTGCAGTCGTTAATTACCGTAGCAACGGAGCCCAGATAGAGGCAGTGAGAAGTCTCACAAACAGGTGTAGAGAGAGGTCTTGCAATTCATTGTGGAATAAATACATATTTCCTCAGACTATTCATATTTTCCTTACATAAATGTATTATTTCTCAGGATTTTTGAGTGTGAATTAAAATCCTTAGTATGAAGGTTGAAAATTTTCTAGAAAAAACAATTATCCACTGTTTTTATTTATTTTTTTATTTTTATTTCACACCGTGAGTGAGAACCACATATGCGAAGCTTATAGTTGTTGACCAAATTGAGCATATCAGTATGCATGTGCTCCTGGTTTTTACCAGGGTCAAATTCAACTGTGGAAACTTGCTGGCTTGCATGGACTGGTTAAGTGTTAGAATGCTGGGTCCAAACTGATGGGCACATGTTGGACAGGCCACAGTTGAACTTCTTCAGAAATGTAATATGTCTACTTGGTAATTATTTCTGCTTACAGCTGATGGAAAAATTACATTTCGGATTAAAATATTAGATCAGAGTTTTTGAAGAAAAGTGTTCTGCTTAATATACCATCCAGAGGTGGGAAGTACAATTTTTGTGTATCTGTACTTTACTTAAGTAGATTTAATAATGGGTACTTTCTACTTTTACTCTACTACATTTTACAATAAGTATCTGTACTTTCTACTTCACTACATTTCTACAAAAGTGTCGCGTTACTCATTACATCCAATTTGCATTGTGCTTTTTTTCTGTTAAAATGTGAAGTTCAGGGACTTATGGTGGCGTTGTAAAATCCAAGCAATAACGTAACTTACGTGTCTGTTGTCAATCATCGCCTCCCCCTTTACTCGCATGCGGAGTTCCAAGAAATCTGTAGTGGTTTCCTCTGAGCGGGAGAAGATGTCTGTCTAATTATCAGTCATATAATAGCGCTGCATAAATCATAAGATATGGGCGACATGTAAAATGAGCAGCACTTCGCTTTCAGACGGTGGGGACTTCGTCCAACTTTTAGTGTCACTTCGAAGGAAAGCTTAAAGAAATGTAAGATCTGTGGACGTGATGCTAGCAAAGCTAGCTGTACTGACTGAGACACACATGTTGCATCTGCGATGAAAAAATGTTGTCACTCCTGCGTTGAATTATTGTGTGAAGAAGTTGACTGAGGTTTCGCAAATATGGGACCAAAGTCTGCATTGATATGACATTCAGAAACGATCCGATTCTTCTGGATGGATCTTTACTGATTAAATTTATTTCAGCTCTAAGTATTTAATATCTATGTGTTTTATGGGAATGTGGATCTTTCAGATCAATTTGAGAAGCAATTTTGATAGGTAAACTTAAATTTTTTGTGTCACGTAGCATGGGGTGCTGGTCTTGACTTGGTCTTGGGTAGGTGGTCTTGACTACAACTCTGCTACGTGACTGCTTGGTTGCATGTCCTCCTCCACCTACCTTCTTTCCATCCCCTTTCAGTTGGATTTCTTTAAAAATAAATGCCACTAGTGGCAGAAAAAAAGTGAAGTTCATGCTATTTTAGGACAGGAGACAAGATGTTTCCATCCCTGAAATTATGATGCATAGAATCACATATCTAAGTCTAAGCTATTTTACAGAGAGTAAACATAATAAAAATATGCTTTACCTGTGGCATTGTTCATTAAAATGGCACATTTCTAATGTACAAAAATTAAATATGATCGGTTCACTGAATGATATTGTATTAGCGATTAGGAAATGCATTCAGCAAGTACTTTTACTTTTAATACTTAAGTAGTTTTAAAAGCCAGTACTTTTTTACTTTTACTTAAGTACAAATGTTAATGTGGTAGTTTTACTTTTACTTGAGTACATTTTTGTCTGTGTATTTGTACTTTTACTTANTTATATTAAAGTTCTAAGCAGGGTGTTGAAAGTTAAAAAAAAAAGAAAAAAACTTTGCTCCAGTAACATTTAAGTTTGCACTAGTAATGTTGCAAGTGTGTTTTTGGCTGTAAAACTAAGCATGCCATAGTAGTTTGATGTTCTTTGAAAGAGGGGGAAGTGTAGTATTTGTATACATCTGCTTATCTCTGCATTATTTCACATACTGACTAGGCTGATCTGAGTTTCAATTTTTTTTTTTTTTTTTTTTTTTTGGTATTATTATTATTTCCTAAGCCCTAAGCCTTTTTGTTGGGGTTTTTTGTACAACACAATAAGCCATCAGGTCACCTTGTTACCTTTGATCTTTTGCCCGTGACGCTCTCGCACAAGGCGGCTAACTGGAGCTCAACGTAGCGAATGTTCCAGATTACAGAACAGTTTTTGGTGAATTAAAAAAAAAAAAACATTTTTGGTGAATAAAGTGGAGTAGACTTGCTACTTGTCAGATAACGGAAAACATTGAACGTATCGTTTCTGCTTCAGCACAGGGTAGTGGCTTAAGCAGAGAGGTAATGAAATACAACAGACACTGACAGGCCTCTGCGTCTGCCTTTCTCTGAAGAACTACTGAGCGGAAGGAGACAGCCAGGTAAGGAAAAACTGTTCTTATCTATCGATTCAGTATTTTTATCATACAGACATTAGGCTGCTGTTGTTGTGCTACTAGCTAGCTTCTAGCTAATGACTTTGCTAGCAAAACAAGATAACTGAAAAGCTTCTTCCCTGTATCGTTAATGATAGCAGTCATTCTTCAGTTTCGCTTATGCAATAGGGGGCACATTGCCCGTCCAAAACCTATCATCTCCATAATGGATATATGTCCGATCTTCTGATTTCCTGTGCTGCATAATGTACGTTGCATTTATTCTAACGCTAGAATCTAGCGTTAGAATAAATGCAACGTACATGCTATTCTTGAAGGAGAATAGCACTTAAATAAAAGACCAACAAGGATATTAATTTAGAATTAAAAATAACTTACCCTGAATTACCATGATAGATATAATGTATGTAACAAAAGTGTCATTAATGAAGGGGGAAAAAACTCAACCCAGACTTTAAGATTAGGTCTGGTTCGCAGAGTTTGCAGTTAAAAATTTTCCCCAATTATTCAATAAAAAAAAATAATAATAAAAAAACTAACCTCAGTTAAGTAAAATAAAATTGTAATCAAAACTTTTGGAATTGGAATGATTCCTTTTTCTAAAACAAAGTTTTGTTTAAAAAACTTTTTTTTTTAAATTACTCATTTTTGTCTCGTAAACTTAAAGTTATTTGCCAAACAAACATTTATTTCCACACATCAGAGATCTTTTGTTGCGATGTTGGGCCCTGTCCACAACATCATGTGAGAATCACAAGCAAAACTTTGAGTCACAAACAAAAACTTAGAATAGCAAGAAAAGATTTATGACAAGCCAAATAAGTTTGTTTTGCAAAAAAAAAAAAAAAAATCACTTCATGAGACAAAAATGTGTGATTTTAATTTTAAAAAAGTTTTTTAAGCAAAACTCAGTAGGCTTTTCTCATGGTGACATGCATTAATAATTCAATTTTTGCTTTTGTTTTTTTTTCTTTTTTCTGCAGTTCCACGTTAAAGTTTGATGCAGCTCTGCTTTCCTGAATGGACTATCTTCATCTCCACTGCAAGTGTAGCAAACAAGGCAGCTTGTTTTTTTATAGATTACAGTACATTAAAAGGTTGCATTGTGCCCTTGTTTATATTTTTAATAGTATAATTCTGTAAAGACAAAATATGTCTGGTGGTCTAGCTCTGATTTACATATCTTGCTAAATTGTAGGTTTGAATATTGCGATACTTTCCTATAACAAAATAGACCTGCAGAAATAAATTACTAATAAAATATCTTACATATGGTGATCTGTGTTTTCTGTATATTTACTTTGAGGTTTTTCTGTGTTTCTTCCCTGTTGATTGTTCCCAGCTGTATCTCGTTTCTTTGATTACCCTCCCAGTGTATTTAGTCCCACCTGTTGTCTTTGTCTCTTGTCGGATCCTCGTCGTGTTACATCTTGCTGCCTGTTGTTCTGTTCTGTGGATTTCATTATTAAACCATCATTTCATCATCATCCTGGGTCTGCCTGCATCCTACCTCACCACCAAACCCTCAAATCATGACATTACATATGCATAGTTGTATGCTCTATATAAAGATTCTCCTTAGTTTTGATTGTATATGTCACAATTTTGTAATTTATCATTGTTTATTAAATTCTGAAAGCTGTATGGCTTTGTTAATATTCTGTCCTAGAATGCGGTTAGATGTGCCCTTTTTTTTTTTTTTTTTTTTTTTTTGAGCACCTGCCCCTTCAGTGGTCTCTGCATCATATAAGAGTAGACCCTGCATTGGCTGCTCTGGCACAGGAAATACGGTGGCCTACTTTGCTCAACCAAAACAGCAGAAGATGCCTCAGCACTGAGGGATATTGTTGTTCGGATCGATGGACTGTTGATGTGAGGGCTCCACAAACAACATTTCACAAGTAAGATGGACATATTATTGTGTATATNATTTTTCCCATATTTGTTGGAACCGTCGCTCTGTGGTGACAGATGAATAATCTGTGGGGGGAAAAACCCGAGCTCTTCTGCCTTCTCCACAATGTTAACTATAAACAACCAATCAGACCCAGGCGTGTTTTAGGCTTCCATTCAGGTCATCCACCATGATCAGTTGAGCCATACACAAGTGATTTATTATTCTCTAACATTGACTTAGATTATCTGACACAAGAGCCTACATTAGAAATGAAACAATGTATTATAAAATATATTATAATATTATAACATATATATACATATATACTTTTGCCATCAGGAGGTCTTGACAGTGTAAAGACTTGACAGAAAATGACATGGAATCCAGATTTTTACACAGCTTTTGGCGTTTAAAGACTATTGTCTTAAACTTTTGATCAGCTGAAAAAAATCATGTTTGAGTGTAAATGCAGTTTTCAGAAAATTCCCCGCTCAAAAGTTCTTGTCTCTTGCACTGATTTTTCCTTTAACATTGTGAAGCTCTACTTAGAACCTTCTTAAGACCCAATAGTGCAAAATGCAAATTCTTGCAATTTTTTGACTGGTCTTAAGATTTTGATCAGGAGTGTATATATTGAAAAGAAGGGCCCCTTCTTTTGTATGTTTAATGTGTTGTCTTATTAGTTCTTAGAATGTCCTGTAGAAGGCACTAGACCCAAATTTCTCCTGTGTTGGTAAAGAAGAAGAGTAAGGCATAAGGGAGAAGGAAGAGAAATGGCAGACAATGTAGACTAAGCACGTTTCAGCAGAAGTAGAGAAGTCACTACTAACAAGGCTGCTGTTATACAAAAAAAATCTGTTTATTTTGAACTGGATGATGTACGTTCTGTTCCTGGATTTCTTCAGTTGGTTTTTTTTGAACGGCCGATATCTGAACGAGCCAGTGGAGTTCCAGAAGCAGGAGGGTCCCGCCGCCATCTTTGTGACTCAGACTGAAGCCTGGGAAGAGGAGGGACTGTGCGGCTGGAGCTGGATATTTTGTTTGGACAACAAATAAGCTTATTGAACAAAAAGGGGGCCCCCAATCTGACAATCTATGTGCACATTGACTGAACTGACTGACTGAACTGTATACTGAAGGACTAACTGGAGTATGTATTTTTTTTTCTTGGAAACGAAGCGGTTGTTGACATGAGCTTTCCTAAGCTAAAGCTTAGGAAACCTACCCTTATTTTTCTGAATATTTTATTTTTTCTAAGGGTGGACAATTTAAGTTTTTATTAATCTTCATGAAGGTAATCAGTGTCACCTGAATTGTTATTCTTTTGAGGGGAAAGAAAAATAAACTGGAGTTGTTGAATTTATTTGCTTATCATCCTCCTGTGA
>NW_006800456.1:47207-59572 GCF_000485575.1 Poecilia formosa | reverse complement strand
GTTCAAAGTCAGTGAGCTTTTTTGCTTTTGCCATCAGGAGGTCTTGACAGTGTAAAGACTTGACAGAAAATGACATGGAATCCAGATTTTTGCACAGCTTTTGGCGTTTAAAGACTATTGTCTTAAACTTTTGATCAGCTGAAAAAATCATGTGTGAGTGTAAATGCAGTTTTCAGAAAATTCCCCGCTCAAAAGTTCTTGTCTCTTGCACTGATTTTTTCCTTTAACATTGTGAAGCTCTACTTAGAACCTTCTTAAGATCCAATAGTGCAAAATGCAAATTCTTGCAATTTTTTGACTGGTCTTAAGATTTTGATCAGGAGTGTATATATTGAAAAGAAGAACTCCTTCTTTTCAATATTTATATGTTCCCACTGGCTCAAGTTATAACAGGAAATAAGATTAGGTACCATAACTACACGGATGATACACAGCTCTACATCACAATGTCACCAGGTGACTGTGAACCCATCCAATCACTGACTAGATGCTTAGAACAGATCAATGTGTGGATGTGCCAAAACTTTCTCCAGCTGAACAGAAACAAAACTGAAGTTATTATCTTTGGACCTGTAGCCCCCATAAACTATGCAGATCTGTCTGTATGTTTAATGTGTTGTCTTATTAGTTCTTAGAATGTCCTGTAGAAGGCACTAGACCCAAATTTCTCCTGTGTTGGTAAAGAAGAAGAGTAAGGCATAAGGGAGAAGGAAGAGAAATGGCAGACAATGTAGACTAAGCACGTTTCAGCAGAAGTAGAGAAGTCACTACTAACAAGGCTGCTGTTATACAAAAAAAATCTGTTTATTTTGAACTGGATGATGTACATTCTGTTCCTGGATTTCTCCAGTTGGTTTTTTTGAACGGCCGATATCTGAACGAGCCAGTGGAGTTCCAGAAGCAGGAGGGTCCCGCCACCATCTTTGTGACTCAGACTGAAGCCTGGAAAGAGGAGGGACTGTGCGGCTGGAGCTGGATATTTTGCTTGGACAACAAATAAGCTTATTGAACAAAAAGGGGGCCCCCAATCTGACAATCTATGTGCACATTGACTGAACTGACTGACTGAACTGTATACTGAAGGACTAACTGGAATATGTAATTTTTTTTCTTGGAAAAGAAGCGGTTGTTGACATGAGCTTTCCTAAGCTAAAGCTTAGTAGAAGCTAAAGCTTAGGAAACCTACCCTTATTTTTCTGAATATTTTATTTTTTTCTAAGGGTGGACAATTTAAGTTTTTATTAATCTTCATGAAGGTAATTAGTGTCACCTGAATTGTTATTCTTTTGAGGGGAAAGAAAAATAAACTGGAGTTGTTGAATTTATTTGCTTATCATCCTCCTGTGACCCTAGAACAAAAGTAACTTTACTGCTGAGTTTATTGCTAATTAAACTAAGTAGTGGTTACAGACCTAAAGAGGAGCGAACTAGAATCATTGCACAGCTTCAGTTATTACAACTGAAAACCAGCAATCAGGCCCGAAACCTGGGAGTAGTGATGGACTCTGACCTGAATCTTCAGAGCCACATTAAGACAGTCACAAAGTCAGCCTTCTATCACCTGAAGAACATCTCCAGGATTAGAGGACTTATGTCTCAGCGTGACATAGAGAAACTCATCCATGCATTTGTCTTTAGCCGCATTGATTAGTGCAACAGCATCTTCACAGGTCTGACTAAAAAAATCAATCAAACAGCTGCAGCTGATCCAGAACGCTGCTGCTCGCGTTCTCACTAAAACCAGGAAGATAGAGCACATAACACCAGTTTTAAAGTCCCTACACTGGCTCCCTGTAGCTCAAAGAATAGACTTTAAAATACTGTTAGTTTATAAATCACTGAACGGTTTAGCACCACAATACATTAAAGATCTGTTATTGCTGTACCAACCATCTAGACCCCTCAGATCTTCTGGTTCTGGTCTGCTCTGCATCCCCAGAACTAGAACCAAATAAGGAGTAGCAGCATTCAGTTTCTATGTACCACAAATTTGGAACACACTTCCAGAAAACTGTAAAACAGCTGAAACACTGGGTGCCTTTAAATCTCAACTTAAAACCCACCTGTTTAGAGTTGTTTATGGCTAAAGTGGGGTTAGGGTAGGGATAGGGTTAGGGTAGATATGACTATCTGAATTAGCGTTAGCTGAACTAATACCTATGATTAGAGTTTTAGGTTTAGCGCAGCTAATTTTTTAGCTAGCAGTGCCCGCCACTGCATTTGAGTTTAGATTTAAATTACTTCATTACCTTGTAAAAAACAAAAAAAAAAAAACACACAAACAAAAAAACATATAATTATTTCCTAACTTAAAAAAGTCACAATTGAAAGAATGTGTGTTTCTCTGACTGTAGATCCGTGCTGTAATCTGTCACAGGACATAAGATTAGTGTGTACGGATGTTTGTGTGTGAGATAGAATGTTAAGGCTAATCACGTGCATGTAATGGAAAATTTTAAAATGTGCTCCTCACCCCTTTTGTGCTTTAGTTTGTGTTTGACGATGAGATGATGTGTCTACATGATCTTATCATGAGATCGGTCAAGCTGCTCTCTTATAGACTTCTACAGGCACATATAACAGTAGGAAAGCTCCTTGATCCTGGAGCCTATCTGTTACTTCCCCAACCCAGGACCTATCTGCCCTCTTTAGCACGACCCCCTACCCTTAACAATAGACAAATGGCCAGACCATCTGTGTTGGGCTCCACAAAATTGTTGGTACATAACAATCATGGATTCACACCTATTGTCCAATCAAGTCTCTCTTCTCTGACCAGAACCTATAAAAGGAAGCCAGATCCACTGTTGGTCAGAGCAGACTTGACAGACTCCTTTCACTCTGTAATTCTGTTCTCACCTGCAAGGTTTTAATAAATTTCTTATTTCTTCTCATCCAGACTATTGTTAAAGTAATTTTTTCCATGACAATGTATTTATTCTCTGTAGAGCTCTGTAGAGCTCGTAGTCCATTGATGTGTTTGCTTACAGTGAGCGCGTGTGGTCGGCATCTGCAGACATCTATAAAGAGATTTATTTAACGTCTGTGTGGAGACATGGTTATAGGCGCATAAGCACCTGTATATAGCTGGCAGGGTTCATTAGTGTTCTGTACATACAGTAAATCTCCTCTGATGTGTGCTGGTAGGTCTTGTGTTGGGAGGACATTTGTTTGCACGAGCGCATTTGTCACTGGGCGTTCCTGTGATATAAACAATAATTTCCAGCTGTGGTCTAAGTTTGAGGTTACGGGAAGGTTGTGGGAAATGTCGAGGTAATGAAAAGTTTTCACGTTGACCTCTGAAGCTGTGAAAATGCCAACATGTTTACTGCCGGAGCAAGAAAAAAACAAACGTGAGAGAATCGGCTGCACTGTGAATGCCATGACCTTCGTGTCATTTCTCTGTTCTTCATCCAGGTGGAAACCAGAAAACATCCTGCCACTGATAACCAGGTAATCAGCTAAACAACACCTCACAAAACATACTCCCTACTGTAGAAAGAAAATGGCGGCCAACATTTCTGAGAAGTTTCCTGGGCACAAACAGAGAAGGAATTTTGAGGAATATTTTGGTGGATAAGAGGTAAACAAACTGTTATCGTCAAACAGAAGAAAAAAAAAGATCAGAACGACTGTTTTCCAGACAACTAAAATCACCCTGGAGAACTCAAGTTCAGGTTATTAGGGAGGATTTGCTAATAACAATCCAAATGTCTGAACCCTTTTATTAGCACATTTTTGTCAGATCAAGTTGGTAATGAAACGAAACACAGATTACGGTGACCGGATGTCGCCGTGGCAGACCGAGTGTAGAACTGACACCGTGGCCTGAGGGGGAAGCTAGAATGAAGCTCATGTTTTTAATGACTTCCTTTCAGTCAGGACACAATGAGAAGCAACAAGCTACTAATGAGCAAGAGCTGAGATGTTTTCATCTTCATTCGCTGCATTGCAACTGGGTGACTGTTGTTTCACAGAACAGGAAGCACTCCAGACGTTAGAGGGAAATACTTTTCCAACCGATGAGATAAAAACAAACTAGTTTGTGTTACTTAGCTTAAGCCAGTGCTTGGTCAAATAGATTGGGAGTATGTCCCAGCAAGCTGGGTGACATGATTAACAGCAAACATGTTAAATATCTAACTTCAAGATTAGCTAAGAGTGGAATGAAAATAAATCATAACCAGAATTACAGGGTTAGTGATATTTGGCTTCCTCTGATACAGATGACTTTTTCCTTCCATGTTACACAAGTCGATTCATTCAGATCTGTTTGTTCACTTTCAGAGCAAAAACCTGGGATTGTGAAGCCAAAGGGGCATGGCATACAACTTGCATCATTCACCTGAGTGAGGAAATCCCACCACAGGGCTGAGCTGAGTCAGGTTCAAATCCACACGTTGCTTTAAAAACAAGCACAAAATCCTCAACATGTTTTCCATTTCAAATTCACATCAACAGCAGCTGCTCTTTGTTTCCTATACAGATGAAACCAGAAGTTAAGATAGACTGAATAAAACATGAACATTGTTTTCTGACTGCCAGAAGTTGAATCTATGGAAGCCCAATTCTGCCAAGAAAGAAAAAGTCCAAGAGAGAGTCATAATTTCAACTTTCAAAGTCATAGTTTGAGATACAAAGTCATTATTATGAGATGTAGTCATAATTTTGACTTTTAAAAGCCATAACTATGAGCTCTATAGTCATAATTATGTCTTTTAAGACATAATTAAAAGATTCAGTCACGATCAAGAAGCAGCCTTTCTATCTCGTAATTATAACTCTGAAAGTCAAAATTCTGACTTTAAAACCCATAATTATGACTTCCTGTTGTATATTCTTTCATGGAACCAATGAACTTCCATACAAATTGGAGCAAACTTCTCTTAGCAAGGACATGTTTTATATTTTTTTACAACTTTTTCAAACTCAAAAGTTTACTTTTGGTCAGTATGAGGCATAATTGTAAACTGTATGCCTTGGGTCGAACCCTTTTGGGTTTTCCATCGATAGCTGGATCAAAATAAAGCACTGAGCCATTAGTATGATTTATAACAGAAAAACAAAAAAGTTGGCATGTTGTCTGAAACAGCTCCTTTAATGACGTTAAACAGAATCATGGGGCCGACCTGCCGGAACCAGAAAGCATCATCCTGAACCATCATACAGGGTCAACCAGCTGAAACTATATGGCAGGCACTGGTACCATTGGGTTCCCTCCCAATCATTTCCATCCTTACTATATTAAGAGGTACGTTTTCTTGTTGGTCCTGAAATCAGGGAGTGCATTCTGGAGATTTCTGAGAAAAGCCGTGTTTATTTTTATTTTACAGCTCTCCTAATATCATATTGAAGTTGAAAAATAAAATGATCAAAGCAAACGTGTGGGACGGAGTAACGTCATCAGAGAGCGGGAGCCAGCAGATGGATTAATGTCCTGGCTGGATAAGCCGTGAGTTTGGCTGAAGGCTCATTCTGTACAGTAATCCCGGAACACTGATTTGCATGCCTCCGTCGCCGTGCCCTATCCTTGCATGAGTAAGACCGGATCAGTGGGAGTGGCCCTGGGAGTAATTCTATACAGCTTCTCCAATAATTACATAGAAGCTGGAGAACTTTCAGGTCATGGAGGAAACAAAGTCAACGAGGAATACATATTCTCTCAGACTGCTCTGTATATCTCCATGGTTACCTCACAGCACTGGGATTATGATGAAATTCTACATTTTGGTACATTTTTTATTTTTTACCCAAACTATATTTTTAGTCCTTCTCCATCCTTCCAGTTCTTTTTTCTACTTTTTGTGATTTCACACAAATCTCAGTGAGCACAGTGTTTTCTCTACAATATTTGCTCTAAGCACTCTGACCTGTAAACATTACCCATTCTCGCCACTTTGATGCCTCAGCAAACTTGGCAATGGGCTTTGTGGCCCCAGGGCACATCACAAATGCACAAAACTGTGCATCTGTCCATGCTAAATTAGCTGACCTGCAATAGCTTCTGGAGCTGATAGAGCCCAGGGCCATGGAAGTACGAAGGCATCTGTGCTTATCTGGTTTAAATCTGAAAAAGCACCCAGGAGCTTTTGGCTGGAGATGGGGTGACAGGGGTGAGATGTGGACTGTTACCCCAAAACATATCCACATATGGGTCATTTGTGTCTGCAGCTTATCATGAATCACCTTTAGTTGGCCTTTAACTGCCTTCACACATAGCAAATGTTCCAGAACTGCTTCGTTTTAACGTTAGAAGGACCAATGTGTCATTTTTAGCGCCGTATGCATTTTCAACTCTCTAACTTTTTTAAATGGAAGCCCGCTGTTCAATAAAGAGAGCCATTTTTTACCCAATATAGTAAAGAAATAATATAATATGCAGTCACAAGTCAGATTTTAACCTGCAGACAGGCGTCATGGAAACAGAGATTCATTTGTTCAGTTTGATCATTTTCCATCCATTTCATGGATGGTTGGAAAGTTTCTACTATAAAGTGTAGTATTGAAGCTGCTTACATATTTATTGAAACTTTCACCATGAGGTGACAGTTTGGTAATGAGAGGCCGTTTAGGACAAAAACTATGCTTTGTCTCTCGCACACTACTAAAATCTCATACACACACACACACACACACACAAAATGTTAAATTTGCACATATACACTACTAAAATGTCACACATACAATTTTTCTCTCACACGCATACACAAAACACAAAAATTGCGCATATACACAACTAAAATATTACACAGGCATACAATTTTTCTCACACACACACAAAACACAAAAATTGCACATACACACAACTAAAATATCAATCAAATTTTATTTGTATAGCTCATTTCAGCAGCAAGGCATTTCAAAGTGCTTTACATAATTAAAAAAACAGCAAGTGACATTAAATAAACAGTAGGAAAGAGAAAGAGATTTTGAAAAAAAAAGATTAAAAATGATAAAAACATTAAAACCCGCACCCCTTTTAGGACTTCAGTTAAACGCCGTTTAACTGGGATTCTAACCCTCTGGGACTTTAGTCAAAAACACCGTTTGACAAGGACTTCAACCTCTAGGTTTTTAGTTGAAACGCTGTCAACTGGGACTCTAAACCCTGTAGGATTTTAGTTAAACGTTGTATAACTGGGACTCTAACCCTCTGGGACTTTAGTCAAAAACACCGTTTGACAAGGACTCCAACCTCTAGGTTTTTAGTTGAAACGCTGTCAACTGGGACTCTAAACCCCGTAGGACTTTAGTTAAACGTCGTTTAACTGGGACTCTAACCCTAGCCCAGAAAACCCTAGGTCAAGTCCCCGTTTCACCAAACGGCTGGACCGTTCCAGCAAATGGCTGGAAGCCCTCCCCGGACCCGGGCATAGGCTCACACATTCGGTGGGACCCATGGAAGTATCATTATGGCTGGGGACTTTGAAATGGCACCAAGACCCGTTCCACCAAATGGCTGGACCGTTCCAGCTAATGGCTGGACCCTCCCCGGGATTCAGACACTCTCAGCCCCGCTACAAGTTGTCAAAAATGCCCCTGCACGGTTCTCCGGAACCGGGGGACGGTCCCCGCACCTCCGCCGGGCTGGCACCTGTCCTGGAGAACCGGGGGGGGAAGTTCCGGAGCTTCTTTACCCGGGATCGGGGCACCGGAACCCGGGCAGGGGCTCAGACATTCGGAGGGACTCCTGGACGTCTCCTTATGGCCGGGCACTTTGTTGAAATGGCACAAGTCCCCGTTCCACCGAATGGCTGGACCGTTCCAGCAAACGGCTGCAACTGACCCCCTGCTCGGTGCACCCGGACCCTGGCAGACGCTCAGAAATTCGACGGGACCCCTGGAAGTCTCCTTATGTCCCGTGCCCCTGGTAAGGCAGACGTTCTACGGAACCGGGACCGCTCAAGGAGGTTCCGTCCCCACGGTTCCGTTACCGGGACCCCGCTTTACCCTGGTCAAAAAAAACCCATGGCTCTGGGACCTCCAGGGAGCTCAACCCTAACCCACGTTTTACTCAAGGGACTCTAACCCGAATAGGGCTATGAGTGGGGGACAGTACCCGTGCCTCTCCGGGGGGGCTTTACATCATTAAAAACTAAACACAGCGTAAACAGTGAGAAAGAGAAATAAAAAGAAATTAATAAATAGATAAAAAGCTAAGATAAAAACATTAAAAACATTGAAGACCCGTACTCTAACCATGTTGATACCCACCATGTGTCTCCAGGAGGCTCCTAAAACAATTCAGATACTTAGGTTTCTTTTTTTTTATCTTCCTTCATTTGTTGTTTGCTTGGTATAGACCCTTTTCACAGTGACGTCAGACAATGGCCGCCATAACTCGAAGAGGTATATCTTTACTTCCAGTGTGATTTTGCCTCGGGAAACCTGACTGAAAAATTCACAGATACTCATTATCTTAAGGATATAATAGAAGGTCAGGTTAATAATAACAGCATATAAGTGCATATGAGTTATTACTCATTATTACAGTTAGAGATGTCATTCTCTAACTGTGTATATAATAAACAAAACAGCCTCCGATCGGAGAGTAAACCAACTAGCAGCAGCTTTTGCCACAGTTGGGAAAATATATACACTGCTGTCTGTTAGTGCTGTAACGTTTAGAGGTTCACTTTCTGTATTAACTTTAATAAAACAGTATTTAAGTGTTAACCATTATTAGTCATTGTCAATTTACCATTCTCCAAATGTATTTAAAGGAACCAGCCTCCGGATCGGAGAGTAAACCAGCTAGCAGTAGCTTTAGCCACAGTTAGGAAACATATACACCACTGCCTGTCAGTGCTGTAGTTAAAAGTTTCACTAAAATCACTGACATCTTCCAACACTGTTGTTTAGAAAAGCATTCTAAACATTGACTTAAGCGCTATCTGCCAAATAATTTACATATTCTGATGTGATTCATAGGGGTGTAGCAATACAATAATCTCACGATTTGATACGATATTTTGATCACGATACGATATGTATCACAATATTTGGCAAATGATATAATTCAATTCGATTTAATGCATTTTTACGATTTTCTGAAAGATTTTAGAAGGGCACAGTGATTTTAGTGACATTTTGTGTTCCATAGACTTGAATTTAATTAACTGAAAACTGATTAAAAGCACCAACTACACAATACCTTACTCTGATTGGACAGTCTAATTATCTACAGCTGGACAAAATGAATCAAAGATGCAATGAGAAAATTAGTTTCTGTCATTTAATTCATGTGGATTTGACATAAAACTCAAAGTTTCAACAGTGATCCAGGAGCTGAGTGAGGAGATTATCAGCCTCTGTAGACACTCAATATGCAAATGTTTTCTTCTGGAAATACTGTAGCTGCATTTTGGAGTAAAAAAAGTCTTTTGGACTATAGGGAAAAGGCTTTTCTACCTTGGCTCCCGGTGTTAGCCTTGGCTGTAAGCTGTTTACTACTAGCTGCTGGGGGAGTGTGGCTCCACCTCACCCTGGAGTTATGCTAAAATTAGTAAACCATATTTTTCCAAATGTCAGAGAAATGTCAAAAGGTGTAATTAGCAGCAAACAGAAAGGGACCGGGATGGACCACTGTCAGTCTCATACCTTATTTGGAAATGGGACCATTGCAATCCGGAAGTGAAGGGGGCGCTATTTCCTATACTTCTGTTTTTATTTTCTTTTTAAGTCTGTAATATATTTTCACCTTTAGGAAGGAGTTTCACCCTCAGAATCTATTTGAACTTCTCTCTTTTATTTAGTTCAGCGCAGCTCACAGATTTTTAGCAAATTCTGTAGCTTTCAGTGTACTTCTAATTCTGCTTCCTAGTTGCATCTTTTCGGGCTTGCGACTGCCTCTAGATGCATGGGGGTGGTAACACAACTAATCTAATTACATTACTATATCAGAATACCACAACGTCTTTATTATTTACTATTAATTCTGGCATTACTGGCATTATAAAACGTATTTTTTTATTTTTTCATTTTCTCAAGGACGTTCAGCTAATTAAATGACAAACAATACTTTCATACATTATAAATAATATCTATATATCTCCATCAATTATAGGAGGAACAAAAGAAATAAGGAGACATGAAAAACAACATGATCAACTATAATAAAAAATACCATTTGCAATGTAAGAAATTTAATTGAGCAAAAATCAATAACAAACAAATGAATTAGGTACAGAAGAATAACAACCCAGGTTGTTACAACCAGGGTTGTTAAACAGATATAAGCAAAAATTCATTTTTTTTTGTTTTTACAGTGCCATGTATATTATTGAGACTTTTTGTTGTAGAATCTTATATATAGAAAAAAATAAGATGAAACTATTTAATCTATCAACGAGAAAATTTTCCTTTGACTCTGAAACGATAAATCATATTCATAAATCACATTATTACACGGCCCATCTGTGGTGACGATGCAAAAAAAAAAGTAGCCTGCATAAACTTTATGTGGCATACAATGATGGCGTGAGGCTACTACTCAAAGTGCCTAGATGGAGTAGTGCTAGCCATATGTTTGTACATAATGCTGTTCCCACATGTGCAGCTGTGCTCAGGAATCTTATGTATAAATGCATGTGTAGATTATCTGTGTCATGCAATAATATAATTGCAATTTTATTAAATCCTGCTTTTTGTACTGTGAGATTCTCTTCAAGATGATAGAATCATTGGCGTCGTCATTTATTTGTGACTCAGTGAATAATATCATGTCATGTTTATTTTTATTTTTCTCTTATTTTGCTTGTTTTTACCTTTTTTCTATTGAACTTTTTTGTCTCTGGAATAAAGATATGATTGATTATCAACAATTTGTGAATAGAGCAAAACACTTAGCATGCTATAGGTAAATATTATTTAGTTTGGTTAAGAATAATTAGACGTCAATAACTGACGTCTAATAGATGTTCTTAGTTGCCAAAGGAACACAGTAACACCTTCATGAGTTCAGAGGTTGTTGAGACGCTTTACCAAGGTCGAGAAAGAGTCACACGCTGTTAGACAAAGGGCCCATAGTAAAGAGTTACATTTTTGATTCTGTTAGACACTAAGGTCCATTTCTCAGAGAAACAGAAACTTATCAGGGACACAGAGACATGGTGTGATTTCAGGGAGTGTCTTCAGTCCATATAATCAGCTACCCTCCTTCTTCTCCTCAGACGTTGCACAGACTTTTTAGAAACTCTTCTCGGATGTAATGGTAAAGCGTCTCCTTTCAGCGCTGAAAGTTAATAAAATAAGTAAAGTCTGAATGCTCTTTTTGGCTGATTTTATGCTCCGTGTGTCAATACAAATTATGATTAATTGATCGGGAGTTCCATTCCCAACAAGGTTCAAACTGATGAATAATGAGGATGGTTGCTCCCTGCACTACTACTACTACTACTTCCATGTTCTTTCAGCAAACAGTTGAGACAGAGTTGTCTTTGGTTTCACCACTATTTACCTGCTGTTATACCTGCCATTCAAAGTATTCTTAAAAGATTTTGTTAGTCTGCTCATGTGACCAAACCAACTGAGGAGATGAAAAGTTAAAACTTGATTTAAAATGTTGTTTTAACTTAAGTTGAGTTAAAACTCAAGTTAAAATGTTAAGTTTTAACATTTTAACTCAACACCCTCTACCTAACTAGAGGTTGTACACAACCTCAAGTTGGGTAACCCCAATGTCTTCTTAAAAAGTAGAGTCTCTGAGAACAATTCTTAAAGATATAGTCAGTGTTTTCAGCAAAGTTGAGCTGACTGTCCAGGAATGACTCGAGGTATTTAAAATTTGCCACAGTTTCAACAGGTTGCCATCAAGTGAAACTGGACTCACTTTCAGTTCTTGTTTATCACATTTAATTAGCTCTACTTCCTTAAGAAAATGAAAAGGTATGTTCTTTTGTGAGGGAATTTATTTTTTTACTGTTCCAGTAATGCCAGAATTAATAATAAGTAGCATGGGTGCAGGAAGCGGGGGGGACGCGGGGGACATGTCCCCCCCAATATTGGAGAGAGCCACATTCGTCCCCCCCCCAATAATTTCACTGCAGTGGGGTATATGCCACGGACTTCCGTTTTAGCACTTCAGCATTTTTTTTCCACATAGAATGCTTCCGGTTCGCAGGTCACTCTGTGTTAGGCGATGAAGTTTTTCACTCGGTCCTTGCTGGATTTGACCAAAGTAAACGTTAACGACGTTTATCGGATTATTGAAGCAGCTTCAACAACTCCGACGTCGAAAAAGGACAAGGGTTTGTTTTAAGCTGTATGTGTGCAGTTTCATAAAGGACTTCCAAGGTAAGTGATTGTTTTAGGTTCTCCGAAATGCCTGTATATGTGTATAACACAGCAAAGCTAGCCAGTCACCC
>NW_006800456.1:39654-39977 GCF_000485575.1 Poecilia formosa | reverse complement strand
AACATAAAATATTTGAAAATCAGACAGCAGACAAGGTGAATCACAGCAACGTCATCAGCCGGTGTAACGCTGACCTGATGCGGTGAAGCTACTAGAAGCAGGAGCGGAGCTGCGCCAAAAGTTACAAACACCGAATAGAAGAGCTGCCATCGATACAGTTGCAGACAAGCATGTTTTAATGTTACACAATATAGTCTTAGGAAGTTGCTCAAAGTCTAAACTGGTATTGTTGTGCATTTAAGGTGTAAAGTTTACCTTCGACTAGGGCTGAAACGATTCCTCGAATGATTCGAGTACCTCGATTACTAAAATTCCTCGAGGAA
>NW_006800456.1:37581-38673 GCF_000485575.1 Poecilia formosa | reverse complement strand
AGAGGAAACGCAACTGCTGCACACGCTGTCTTCACCCACTTCAAAATAAGAGCATGAATATAAATCACCAACTACTTGAAAAATTCTCAGGAGTCGGTAACTAAAACCTCAACATAGATGTTAAACTGTATTTCACTTCAAGTTTGTAAAACAGCCAAGTAAATTAGAGCTTCAGAATCTATCTTAAATGTTTATTTAGTTAAAGCTAAGTGGTTAAAGTTAGCTTGTTTTAGTGTTTTTACTATTAGTGCATTATTGGATACTAATCCAATAATGCACTAATAGTAAAAACACTATTAGTGCATCAGAAGTGTGCCCACCACTGCTCAAAAAACATAAATAAATAAGTGAAAATACACAAGCAAACTTTTATCAAATATGATTGCCAAAATCATATTTGCTATGATGTGAGGAAAAAAAAATCATCCATCTATAATCACTTTCCCTGTCCTTTCACCATCTATCCTGTTCCAAAGGTTCAATATTTTTAAATAAATTATAAAAAAATATGTGTAATGTAGGGAGCCAAAGCAGCTTATAATGAATCATTTATATAAATCATATTCATTATTAATTTAGCTTAACAAAAAGTCCTAATATTTTAACACAGTTACTTAAGTTTAGAGACACATTGGACAGTGTGATGGATTAAAATGTGTTCATTAAAGGTTTGACTCAGTAGCAAATATTGTAGATGTAGCCGGGTGGTAAATTCTGGTTAAATAATTGTACTGTTTCAAAGTGTTGGTTTTCTTTTATCTTACGGTAGCAATGCTATTGGGTGATTTTGTTTCAGTTATGTAATTGTATTTCTTATCTGTATGTTTTTCACATTTAAATATGTTCAGGTCGTTGGTCTCAGGTGCTGCACATTTTGAAACACTTTGAAAGCAGTGTTTCAAAGTGATTACTGTTTCCCAAGACGGGCAGGAAATACATCTTGTTCTCTTCCTGTGTTGCTATGCTTCATGATGAACTTGGACGTGAACTGCATGTGGTTGATCTGCAAGAGATAGTTTTGGTAGAAAATCGGTAAATATATACATCACTTGTTGAAATATGTCAGTACGTTCTCATTTATGTGATAAGTAG
>NW_006800456.1:36644-37452 GCF_000485575.1 Poecilia formosa | reverse complement strand
TTTAGTTTCCTTTCATTAGTATTGTCCTCCTGGTTTAATGCTATGTCCACTTTAGTTTCTTTCTTGTTGCTAGATTTATTTGATCATTTATTGACGCTCACCATCAGTAATCTTCACTCATCACCTGCTGCGCCGCCTAATCGTCATGTGTTTCACATCATGTGTTGATTTTTCACTGTTCAGCGTTGGATTCTCTGTTTTTATGCCATAATTCACATCTAGTTCGTCGCTCCGTTTTATGTCCCGCTTCTCCTGTTTCAGTTTTGCGCAATATGTGCATCGTTTTTTTTTTTTGTTTGTTTTTTTTTTTAAACCCCCTAAGGTGCAGGGGTTTATCAATGGGGAAAAGGCAGACTGACATAAACATTTCAAAACAACGGAAACAATTTAGGTATTCTGATTATTGAAATTTAAAAGTGCTGTGGTACCGTTGTTCTATCACACCCGTTTCATACCAGACCACTTACAGCACCGGTGTTAACGCTATAAAATGAACTCTCTCTATCGAGGTATCACCCATGGAGGGATTTCTTTATTTAAATGGGTTCATTTTCAGAGGGATACAAAGTCAGGGTATCGTGATTTTAGTAATTACATGTTTATAAGAGCGATTTTCTGTTGTCCTTCCATGGAAGCGGCCAGCCTTCAAATGGAAATAAAACACTTTTCAATATAAGTTGCTGCTTTGACATGATCACAGAACTGCCCAAACATATGTACAAAAATCCTCAATAAAACATAAAATATTTGAAAATCAGACAGCAGACAAGGTGAATCACAGCAACGTCATCAGCCGGTGTAACGCTGA
>NW_006800456.1:23852-34613 GCF_000485575.1 Poecilia formosa | reverse complement strand
CGTTCTCATTTATGTGATAAGTAGTCAGTATTTTAATGAAATGGTGTATTTCTCAAACGGATGGTTCAGCGAACCTGTATGCGGTGTAATGCGGACATTTCTTGCACGTGACAATAAGATGCTCCAGCATTAAGAGTGAGCTGAGACGTTACTGTCGAATGTAAGTGTTGATAAAATACAAGTCATATAAAATAAGTCCATGCGCTCTAAATCACTGTGGTGTAATGTAGCTCTCTGTAATTTGTTTGTGTAGCCAGAGGCCACTGCCGTATTTCTGTTCCTTTTCTTTTAAATATTGTATTTTCTTTTTGTGCATTTTCCCTGTTATTTTGGAGATCTGCCACATTTCATGAATAGTTACCTAATGTTTGGTACACACATATGTTCTGATTTTTGAACAAAAGTAAGAAACAAGACAGCATTGTTTAATCTGTCTCAACTGAAAATAAAATATAGTACACATTAAGAACCCCAGTTATTATGTCCTGTGAGGCTAAGTATTTCACGGGCTACATATATTTCAGTGATACTGTATTTATTTTAAATGAATACTAGAGAAAACTCTCATGTTGTACATCCCATTTCCTCTCAGTGTTCATTGGAACAATTGTCATGACTTCATCAAAAACCAAAAAAATCAATTATGAGCATTTTGCAATATTGCATTAGAAAAAGTTGATGTAAAGAGAGGCACTGCATGTTGGTGGATGTGTGCCTTACCAGAGTGTGTCATGGAGTGACAATCTGACAAAATCACACCTTGCTTTATTCATTCCAAACTAGTGCATGGAAATGCACCTAATTCACATTTTCTTTTTTTTCTTTTTTTAAAACATTTTAAAAGTTTTCTGAAAATTTTGAATAATATTTGGATGGAAACAGTTTATGACAATTCAGCAGACAGATGTGTGTTGTGACGATTTAACTGAGAAAACAAAAACATTTCTCTTCACCTTTGATATATGACTGCTTGGGTCAGAATGGCACCAGAAAGTTCTCTGGGCTTTCAAGTAATTTGTTATTGTGAGGAAACGCATCAGGAAGTGGCTCCCTCCGTTCTCTTCACTGATTCAAATTTTAGATGAGACTAATCTAGAGAACGGTGAGGCAGAGCTCAAGCTCAGGAGGTTCTGAGTAATGTCCAAGCCAGGCGCTGGAAGGAGGAAAGTGAGGAATGAGACCGAAGTGGAGAAATGCTATATGAGGAAACTGGTAAGTTTACAATTTCTATTAGAACTAGTCAAAAAAGCCTAGATAAAGCCTTCTTAGCTCAAAATACAGTATATCACTATTGAGTCATTTCTTCAAGATTGTCACTTTGTAGTTGTAAAGTTTCACTTTAAACTGATAAGAGAGCTCAAGAGCGATATCTGCCAGAACAGAATGCCAAACAAAAACGGATGGCTTTGATGTTTAAAGAAGTAACTTTGTAACAGAAAAATGGGGGTGGAGGAATTAAAAGCAGGTAAAGTACATATTCCAGGGTTCTCTGCTGGGGTTTAAGAGATGTGTTATAGACTGAACTGGACAAGAAGGATGGAAGTCCACAGAGTATAGGATAAGAGCTTCCATCTTCACACATGTACCTCAACACTAAAGACGAGCCTCTTATTCCTGTGTGAAAAGTGACAGGGAGCTAAGAGCATGCAGGATGCTTCAGAAACACACACATCAGAGGAGTAAACCACACACAATTTGAGGAGGAAAATTAGCTTTGACTACCTTCATATGATTTATGACTATCTGAATTTAATTAGTCGGCATTCTAAACTCTTCATGGCTCCATTATAGTGATTAAAAATAATGTGGGTGGATGGGAAACGGATGTGAGACAATTTCAAAGTTTACTTAAACTTACCTAATACCTAACTGACAAAATGTCCATTTTATCAGTGTTTTACTTTAAAGCCAGAAGAGGGGCAGAGAACCCAAGCATTATACTCAAGTGCAAGTAGCACAACTTTAACAAGTTTTTTACACAGATAAAAGTAAAAAGAAATTATTCAAGTAAGAGTAAAGAATATTTGATGAAAAGTCTACTCAAGTACTTAGAGAAATTATCAATCATTGAGTGTTTAAAAATGACATAATCAGATGGACCAAAATATATCATTAAGTGGAAATGTGGGTCTTTTAAGGAGAGAATTATAATAAGTCAGATTAGTCATAAGTCATAACGAAAAATAACAAAATCAGGCAAAATAAATTTTTTTCCAATTTCTTTCAAAATAAAACTTATGAAACTTTAACAAAAACTGCAGGTGTGTGTCTGGTGAAGTTTTGGTTAAAACATGCTTGTTTTTCATTCAGTGTGGCGAGAATCCAGAAATTTTACTCAAGAAAGAGTAGAAATACTTTATACTTCTACTTGAGTATGGTAATTTCATTATAAAGTAAAACGTAGTAAAAATATTCCAAAAAGTACACTATCTCAGAAAAGTTACTCAAGTTGAGTAAATGTAACTAGTAACTGCCCAACTCTGGCCCATCATGCTTAAAGATAAATGGAAATATATGAAAGAAACACTGTTAATATCAAAGAAACACCCTGCTCTATTTAATACAGTTTCCTGCTATTTTACATCTGAGACTAAATTACAGTTGGCTAAAGGACAACTATAGCATAATTAGTAGCTAAAGGTTAACGGCTAAATTCTTATATTTACTGCAACTTTCATTTAGTAAAGATTTCTTTAAAAGAAATCCCTTTTTTACTTAGGCCATTAAATAAATACATTTAAATGGTGATTGGGTGTCACTTTGTCAGTATAGTCTGACTTCTAGCGCTCTGTAAATATTCAATATTTATAGAGAATTATGACATTAATTTCAGATTTCTAACTTTCATCTTAGAATTTCTCAGTTTAAGAAGTTGAAGAATTCTGAGATTAAAGTCAAAATTCTGATACTGAATATTTTTCTAGCAAGTACACAAGATGCTACTGGCAATATTTAAAAGTAATGGAGACAATCAGTCTGTATCGGTCTCTGTGAAAACAAAGGAGCAACTCGAGAACCTCTGAAATTTTAGAAAAAAAGCTTAACTTTAAATAAGATGACTATTTATTAAAGGGTTGTAGAGAACACACAAAATGTTTCTTGTAAGTGAACAAACAACAAACCTCTGAGCCAGAGTTACACCTCAGCTCACACGCTTGTGTCCTGTTTCTATTTAGTGCTTCTATTCATAGTTGGTTTATCAGTACCATAAAAATTATAAAGCATCTATGATTTTATTTTTCTGATCCCTGATACTGACAGCAGTTCAATAAATCTGAGCTGTTATTTTAAGAACATTCTTTGTGGTCTTGCCTGTTTTTCCATTACATACATGCACAAAACTTTGTCAACATTCCACCAATGTCAAAAACCCACAATTTTACAATTGTGGTGTTTCCATTAAGAAATGCAAATTAAATCACATGTGAATAAGTTTGCTCATATGAGCATGACTTAACATGTTTAAGTCATTGAAAAAATCCAATGTTGTGATCCTAAAACCATTTCCTGCCGTCTTCTTCATGGTTTTCTCCAGTAGTAACAGCCGGCTGTTAATCATGTGACTCCTGTAATGCAAAGAAAGAGATTCCATCCCACTTTTGTGAAATAAACCAATTTTGTCCAAATAAAAACACCTCATCTTAGCACCAAAATCTTTTAGCAAAAAATAAAGTTTTTTTCAAGATTGGCATGTTTCCATTAAGCAGAAAAGTTAAATTGTGCAATTATGTGTTCAATGAAAATTGCAGCTTATGACGTAATATTTACAGATTTGTTCTGCAGAGAAGATGTAAAGATATTTTTCATTGCTCAATAAAAGTCTTGTAAGTAATCTTTCATTGACTAAAGTCCTGCAGAACCGCTGTTTCCACGGTAACTGAAAGTTGTCTGAAAACCAGCAGGTCTTCATTCTGAAGTTTCTTAAAGTGATTTGGATGAAGTGCCAACCTGCAGCTATTCATTCAAACAGCTTCAGCTGTTCTAACACATTAAAAACAGGATGCATTCACTGAACATTTATTGTGTTCGATTTTTTTTCTTCCACTGTCTAAAAATACACATGCTGGGTGTTCAGGAACATAATCAGTGTCTGCCAATTAATTTCCTAAAAATACGTCATGTCTGCCCACAAAGCTGCCAGCTTTTCACAGGTTCAGGCAAAACTAAATGAGTTTCTCAATGTTCGTCAGAGTCTGAGCTTCTTAACTTAGTGATCTTCATGTAAGAACTTATTGTTTGTGTGTAGAACCCCAATACAGCCAGACATGATGGGAAGAAAAGATGAAACTATTTTAAAAAATGCAAACAGAAACTTACTAAAAAGAAATAAACTGAATCAGGCAGGAAGACTGTTGGGAACCAGGGTTTTTGTTTCTTTGTGGGTTTTTCTCTGTTTTACTGCTGCTTCCCCCTTCATCCACTAGACTGGAGGTTGCACACCATGGAGGTGTGCAGCCTCCTGACTAAGTCGGCACACCTGTGATCTATCAAACCCTGGAACTGTGGAAAAAAGTTTGTTTAGGTGCTCTACCAATTGTGAGAGTCACAAGCTCAGGAGTCACAAATTCAGACAGAAGTCATAAGTTCAGACAATCATAACATGTTTATGAAACAGGATATAAGAAATGTCAAACTATATTAAGAAGGTTGTGTGGTAGGTAATAAGCATGTGTGTATAAGGGCAAGTGGGGCGACAGGACTTATCACCTCAACTTAAATTATCACCAGAATACAGTTGAAAAACAACTCCATATATGGAAAAGAAACCTATGCAGCTGTGTCTAGATAACTTAGGGTGGAACTGAACGTTAGGGAGGAGATAGGGGTTATAATATGCAGCTGAGACCCCAGATAGTTAGACACGGTGACTCTACTCGTGTGTGACAGTAAGAGCATCTCCCTTTAGCTCTAAAGGCTAATAAATGGTGAACTTGAATTTCTGTCTCTGTTTTTGACTCCTGAATTGGGTTGCATTTTGGTCCATCGGTGAGGAGAGGGATTAGTGATTTCAAGGGAATTTTTGATCTCCTCAACAAAACCCACAGTATCTTTCCCCTAGCGAAAATTTATATTCAAATCAAGTAAGATCAGTCTAATTTTTCTCCAAGTTCCATTTTTCGATGACCTCAAACTCACCATCTCTTTTTCACTGCTCTTCAGCATACAGACGACCCCGGTTGCCAACCCCATGGACCAGACTCTCATAGTCTCATCATTATTTATCTTATTATCGGTTTTTCTAGTGGTGTTCTGTATGTGGGTAAAGAAACTGGAACCCAACATGACAAAGATCACAGTAAAACAGGAACTGAAGTCTAGAACTGAAAACCTGGATGCATTGAAAACTACTGGTTTTAATTTGCAGGATGAAGATGAAGGTAGTGATCCATGACTTTTCCTGGTGCAAAATCTTTAAAGATTTGCTTTTCAAGCAGCCATGTTTTTAAAAACAATTTAATGTATGTGTTTCAATAAAATGTTAAAAAAAAAAAAACAATCTTTGTGTCAATACCTCGGATTACAACATGGAGACCTGCTGAGGCCTGTATGTCTACACACACTAACTTTCTTTTAAAGTATTCAGCTGCACCAAATGTCTGGAAATGATGATAAGAAGAATATTACAATAAATAAATTATAACAATAAATAAAAATGTTTCAGTTGGGTTTGGATCGGTATGTCCCTAAAGACATTTTCAGTCTGTAATATAATTTCATGTTTGAAGTAATATTTCAAACATGTCTGTCTGTGGATGCTCTGTGCATAATTGTGTTGAAGTGGCCTGGGTTTCCTCAGCTGTAGATGGAACGGCTTCATTTAGTCCGCTTCAGTCATGTACTCAGAAAGTCTGCTTCATCTGGGGAGATGTGGATGCCATCCGATCTCTGATGTGGACCCAAAGAACTGAACTCTGGTCCACCTTCAAAACCTCGCTCTCAGTTCAGTTGAAGTGAACTCTGGTGTGGTTCGGATACGTATGGGAGCATCAAGTGGACCTGAGACTGCTCCAGAAGCAGGAAGTGAACTACAGCTCAGGGGATTCTGGGTAAATACAACAAAACAAATCACTAAATCTAGTTCTAGCAGGAGAAATGGCTGGTGGTCTTCAGCCAAAGAAAAAAGAGAAATCCCAAAGTGTCACCAAATACCATCTATGGACAATTTATTTTTTCTCAACAGATGACGCTACAGGTCCTGCAGTTTAGTTCAGTTCAGTAATTTAGTTTAGTGCAACATTTTTATTTTAGCAACTAGTGTGTGCTGTGAGCATATTATTGTACACCAGTTATGGAACGACTTTACATTGGGATGCTGCCTCTGTCAGCATAACAAGCAGCTCTAGCTTTTCCCGTTCCTGGAGCATCATAACTTTGTTCCGTTAGCCTTTGCAGGAATACGGCAGGAGCCTCACAGCAAGGTGGAGTGTCTCATTTTGTTAACTTGATGATAAACAATATAAGCGTGTAATCCTGTTAGAATGGAAGCAAGCTCAATAAAAGTGATGTATTTTTGATACATGTAGGACCCAAGGAAGAAAAGAATATGCAGGAAGACGAGCAATCCCAGAGCCAAGCCATGTAATCCCACTGCGTTATTCATCAACACTGAATCTATAATCCCAACATCCTAAAGATTATGTAGTAGGAGTCCATTTTGTTCCACCAGTTGGGATTCTATCCACAGGTTTCCATTTGAAGCAGCCAGGCTGTGCCTGAAGAGCAACCATTTGTTGCTCTTCAGGTGTTCTCCTGTTTGACTTTTCTGCTTTAGTTCAGTGGAACTATCTGAACCCAGTTCATCATAATATGATGTATTAATTTGAATAAGTGATTCCATACATTCAGTGAACTAGAGGCAGCAAAGCAGTTCTAAAAACAGAAGCAGAAACTTGTTGTTTTTGCCATTTTGGTTTTGGGGAATACATTATACAGATTTATTCATTGACATTTTTGAAGCTAACATTAGCTAACTTGCTAACAGTGTTGAGGCCTTGTTTACAAGACATGTTCATTCATATTTTGGTAACATTTTCTGGGTCAAACGTGAATGGCTGGATCGACAAGTCTTCTGTTGACATCTTTTAATTAATTTGAGGATAAAAAGTTTCTGTGCTGCTATCAGACTACAGAAATGTCAGGTGTGACTCATTCACATTTAAAAGGCGAACCAAAATGAATTGCTAGCAGATGCACCTCAGAGAAGGATTAACAATAGGCCTGTGGAGCCACAATAATGAGGAATTGTTGTTGGACTTTCATCAAAACCGTAAAATGTTCTTCTGCATGTAACATCAGCGTTCAAATAAAAAACAAAAAACATCCCACCTGGACTTAATGTCATTGGACACGAAGTAATAAAACATAAACGCATCATCTCCTGAATGGTAATTTCCTGTGGCTTCACCTGACTTTTTACATATCCGCCTGTAATTTAAGGAAGCTTCTTCCATTGTGTCCCTGCATGGCTGTGTGTGTGTGTGGACTGTGTCTACACAGTCCACACACACACACAGCCATGCATATGTGCTTATACACACAGCCATGTGCTTATACACACAGCCTGTGTATAAGCTTCTAAGCTTATACACAGTCATCCTTTGTCAGCTACAAACAAAAATCCATTAGTCCTGGTAGAACCTGGCTACCACGGCTCTATGAAGTCGTTGTGTCTGAGCGAATGTGGAGGAAGGTAATTCTGAGAGTGCTCTGTTTCAGTCCACATATATCTAATATGTGGACTGAAACAGAGAAACAGAAATGTTGCTACAAAAAAAATAAACAAAAAACAAAGCAATAAAGCAGTGCAGAGGGGAAAATCGAATTTTGAAAGTTGATTAGGATGGGATTTTCTTGCTTAAATGACTTGCATGACTTTAAGGGCTCCAGTTAAATTACAGTATCATTTTGTCACACATACAACAAAGAAGACACTGGCGTGGTGTAAGACCACAAATGCATTTAGAATCCGACATTGTAGTCAAATATCACAGTGTTCTGGAGGGGATTCGTAAAAACACTTTGAAGCACAAAAGATAAGATTAAAGCCTGTCCTTATTTCCCGCACAAAAGAGTTTAGGACGAACACCAGCGAAGAAGTAAAACCTACGGGACAAATTGTGCTGAAAGCTTGCTTTCCTGCCCTTGTTCTTTGCCTCCCAAGTGTTTGCTGTGTTTTAAAGTTAACCAGTCAGTTCAACGGTTTTATGTGAACCTGGGGATGCGGCGGTAGAACGCTGGCCTCCTGGATGACAGAACTGAACTCTCAGAACACTCTAGATGGCTTTGGATTCAAATATTGTTTTTTTTTTCTTTTTTCTTTTTTAGCTTTTGTTAAGAGAAGATGACATAAATATTCCTTGTCCGTTTGGGCACTAATGCCGCCGGTGGATTTCACACCGTTTCCTGTCTTTTACTCGCTATATCCTCTCATTTACCCGGATTCAAAAAAATGCTGTGTGCAAAGAACTGAGATCACACAGAGATAACAGCGTCCCAATAATCAGCAATTATTCAAGACAGATGCATACTATCACCACAAAAGCACCTCAGAAAACTCAAAGCACAAACAGCACATGAATTTACCTGAGAGAGAGAAAAAGACAAAAGATGGAAATGACAAACAAAAAGCAAAGACGTCTTTGGAGAATTGCAAAAGCAATTCTAGTTTGTTCCTCACGTGCACAAATTTTTATAGTAAAGGCATATTCTTCTCTTTAATTCATTCAAATAAGGTGTATCTTTGTTCATCCAACCAGGAGCTGTCTCAGACCCTCTTAAAAGTTAGAAACTCCCTACAATTTATTTTTAAGATCAAAAACCCTACAATTTATTTTTTATCTAAACAAAGTGGAAGCAGAGCTTCTCCTCCACTGGCCTGAACTGAACTCATGCTGTTTTATGGCTTTTCACAGATCAGTGTGAAAGCTGGAACTTCTCCTGATTCTTTCACACAGACAAAAGGCAGATCAAAAGATTTAGCAGGCATTCTGCTATAGCTACAGGTAACCTAAAGATTAGTCCAAAAACTATATTTAGGCTATTTCAATCAAGACATGTTGTTAACAACTTGGAGAGATTACAAATTAGACTAGAAAATTCCTGCAGAAATTTTAAGGGGCCTGCCAAAGTGTGCCCGTCGGTTTGGAACCAGCGTTCCGATGCTAAAAATTAGCATTAATGCTAAAGAAAGCTTCAATCTAGTCAATAACCTGTGGAGAGTCAGAAGCATGTGGACTAAGCTGTACTTGTACCATTCAGTGTGTTAAAATTAGTGCATAAACTAAAATATGCCAAAATGCTAATGTTAGCATGAAGACTATCAGTAGCATGTGGGGCATCACTAGCATGTTGTCTGTTATTGACTTGCTCCATTCAGTATACTAAACTTGGCAAATAAGTAAGAAAATTAACTAATAGGTTATTTTTGGTAAAATGCTAATGCGTGCAAAGAAGTGCACTAGTGGGTGGCAGTGAAATGCTAATGTTTGTGCTAATGTTAATAAACTGCCTTGCTGCGCAAGGCAGTTCACTATCCTGAGAAAAAAAACATAAAAAAAGATTAATATTATTGCACCGCCTATGGTGGTGCACTTTTGTGTGTGGAATTTTCAGAGTTTTATTTTGAAACTTTCAGTAAACTTTATTTTCATAACCACACTAATCCAATGTGTAACAGTGGTTTGGTTAATCCACCTGTATAAAGCCCAAAACAGGAAGTAGTTCTAACTGCCAGCTGATGCCTCCTCTGTAATAATTGAGTGTTCCACCATGTTGTAGTTCTGACCTTCTGCTCTGCCCTCTGTATTAAAGTGTTCCACCATGTTGTAGTTCTGACCTTCTGCTCTGCCCTCTGTATTAAAGTGTTCCGCCATATCCCTATGCACTGCTATGGGCAGGCCCCAGTAATAATAAAGAGACATTCTATTAGGTGTAGAACAATAGGTGCCTGCCATGCAATGCATGGAGGCAGTGACTGGTTCACTGCTCTCCCTATGCATTGCTATGGGCAGGCCCCAATTATGTGTTTTACATATATTCTATGTTGCATTCAGTTTTACACCAGCTGTTTAAATCTTATCAAGATGGTCAAAAGGTTAAAATCACACAAACAGCCACGACCCCCTGTGAATGCCTGCTCAGTCCACAGAGAGGTTAAGAACCGTGTTTTAAATTATAGAAAACTAAAACTATTTTAATTCAATTTCTTGTGTTATATTTAATAGAAACATCCTACAAATTACATGACCACTGGACCATGGAGGCAATTTAAAACCAAATTTTCTTATTTTAAAACGCTACTTTTATATAGTATTGTGTATGTGGTTAAGTTTTAAAACTAGCATATTTTAAATTTATATTCCTTACACTTCCCTGCAGTTGTTATGATGCATAAACATGACAACAAGGTTTTTATCAACCTGTGAGGCAGATAAACAGGAAAACAAAAGGATGAGACGTTTGGTTGGAAGCACTGTGAAGAGAGATTGTTCTGTCAGTCAACATCTGCAACAGTGAGATAACATGTTGAACAACTTAAGCTAACCTTATCAATTGAAATCAGATCTGGGGATAGTGCATTCATTTCAGTTGATTCAGCATTCAGCTTCTATGCACCATAAATCTGGAACAAATTTCCTGAAATCTGCAAAACAGCTGAAACATTGAGGTCCTTTAAATCCAGACATAAAAAACACCTCTTTAGAGCTGCTTTTGAAACTTTATAAATGAAATATCAATAAAAAATTATGATGTGTAATAATG
>NW_006800456.1:19583-23105 GCF_000485575.1 Poecilia formosa | reverse complement strand
CGTCTTCACATGTATTAAGCCCTCTGACGGAAAGTAGACATTTAAAATTGGTCGATATCAGCTCTAGCTCTTCAGCATGCGTCTTCCCCTCGCCGCATCGCCACCGCCTCATGCATCAGATTTCTGAGGAATCCTGTATATTTTTTATGATTTTATGATGTAAAGCACTTTGAATTGCCTTGTTGCTGAAATGTGCTATGCAAATAAACTTGATTGATTGATTGATCTCTGATAAATGACACTGTAATGAAAAAGAATATGTCAGAGATGTACTCTTAATATCTTCAAAATCAGAACTTCAGACAGTTAAAAAAAAGTATATGTGTCTTTTTATTCAGTGTATGTGCTGTTGGTGTTGTGACACTCCGGCTCCATTGGACTGGAGGGTTCTGCTACCAGAACCACATCTTCTGCAAATGACAAAGATAAGACCCTGGTTTGTTTCTAAAGGATTGGATTGGTCCTAACAGCACCTTTGGCCCCACATACTCTTAAAGTTGCCTTGGGTAAAGCAGTCATTAGCCACATTTCCATCATCAAAACACTCATGGACAACCAAGCTCCACACAGCAAATTCAAAAGTGTTAGATTTCCAGTGTAAGTGTTGTATGTTAAAAATACAGTGTTAATTCAACAACATCAGTGTTAGTTTCCCTAAAGAGTTGCAAATAGTTAAATAAAAAGCAATCCAGTCCAATGTTGACTTATAAATTAACACCAACAGTAACTCAGTCTGAAAGAAATCAACTTAAGTGAAGGAGCAACAGGTACAGGGTGGGATGCAGCAGGCCCCTGGCCTGGAAATATAGGACCAGAACCAATTTGTTTTTGTTATTACATCTTACAAGAACTGCAAACAAAAAGCCCTCTCATTTTAAAATCTATAAACCATGCCCCAGTAGGTTATATAGTAGGGTGCCCCATTGTTGACTCATGGTTGCTCAAAACCTTACCAGACTGACTGATTTTAGTGACATAGTGGGTGTAAAATATTGAATAAATGTTGTGCTACATGACTGACTTTATTTTCAGTCTTATATTTAACTTTATGACACACAAAACTACAAATGAATCGTCCTTATTGTCTCCAGGTGCATTCTGGGTAAAGCTGGTTACTAGCGTCATCAGTCACTTTGAAACAAATGGCAAACTAGCTAGAGCATTTCTACAGACTATGTTAACATGTTTTGAATTTGTGTTGTTTCATCATGAGTGACCAGTAGCCTGATGTTTCTGTTGTTCTCTTGGTTTGTTGTGATGGACTTCAAAATGACAAGTTTCATCTGGTGATGAAACTTGTTAGCTCCGCTGTTGCGGGCATGTCCATGTTGTAAAGTCAGGGGTGAAAGTAAGGGGGTACTATGAGAGGCCCCATGGGCCAAAACTTACAAACTCTCTTATACATACTATCAAACTCTCTCACATTCGCTATCAACCTCTCTTACACGTACTATAAAACTCTCTCACATTCGCTATCAAACTCTCTTACACGTACTATCAAACTCTCTGACAGAGTTTGATTGCAACGGAAGTTAACTTAAAATTTCAGTTTCTGATTGGACCCCAGGCAGGCTTTTCAAAATAAAAGCGGACCTCCGGTTTATGTTTGATTCATGTTTCTCTCCTGCGGCTTTAAAAATGTAAAACTTTGTGTTAATTGATTTGCTAAACAAAATCATTTATCTGAAAATAAATTAAAACATATTATGTGGACAAAAAATTATGTAAACCACATATGTGCTACCTCAATCAAAATTGCTGACATTTGACATGAAAAAAAAATCTTTCAGATTACATAAACAATGCCTTACCAGGTACTTTTCTCACTTCACGATGACACAGGGATACCTATAAGACCAATTTTAACTGAGGTTGCACAGGTTGCACATATGTGCTTTACAGGATTTTTTGCCCACACAATATTTTTTTTTTCAGATACATAATGTCGTTTTGCAAATTAATTAACACAAAGCTTTAGCCTGTTATAGCCACCGGAGAGAAACTTGATGTAAACATAAACTGGAGGTGCGCTTTTATTTTGAAAAGAGAGCACCATAACTTGTGCTGTTGCGCACATTAAAATTGAGTGCAGGCTGGCTTTACTGCCATTTCCGAACAGACGGCTAGCTTTATCCCACTGATAGATGGGGTTTCTGATGCTGGCTGTCGGCTTCCAAACACTTCTGATAATGCTGACATTACTGTTGGAAAGCTAACGATGTCATTTAAAATATTAGTTGCCTCTGTGAGTTGCTGCCACTCAGCTATTTTTCTGTCTGTGAAAACCCGCCTACTCCTGCCTGGGGTCCAATCAGAAACTGAAATTTTAAGTTAACTTCCGTTTCAATCAAACTCTGTCAGAGAGTTTGATAGTACGTGTAAGAGAGTTTGACTGTGAATGTAAGAGAGTTTGATAGCGAATGTGAGAGAGTTTGATAGTACGTGTAAGAGAGTTTGACTGTGAATGTGAGAGAGTTTGATAGTACGTGTATGAGAGTTTGAGAGTTTGACAGTATGTGTAAGAGAGTTTGACTGTGAGTGTAAGAGAGTTTGTAAGTTTTGGCCCATGGGGCCTCTCATAGGGTACGGTAGGGTACTGCGTACCCCTAAAAGATTTAGTGGGGGTACGCAGTACCTGCAAGAGAGGGGAGCGGCTGTCTGCTGTAAAGAATCAACGGGTTCACTGTGCAGCCGTGAGTTCACCCACTAATCAGCCGTGACTGATTAGTTTTTCAAGAACAATCTAAAACACGACTTAATCAGTTAATGTATAACTTTTTTCCCATTTTATATTGTTTCTGAACTGTTCGTGCTTTGCTAGAGCAGCGGTGCGATATCTCGATTGCGGAAGGTTTTGAACCGATATCGGCATTAGGTGACAAACTGAACGCCGCCAGGACGCTGAGACGAGCACATCCTCCTCTGACCCGCTTAAAACGTTCATAACTTTATTAAAGCACAACAACAACAAAATCAACAAAAAAATGTTAAAATTAATGACCCAGCAACAATAATAATCTCAGTGATTATTGTTTCAACAAGGTGTTGCGCAATACTGTGCGTTTCGGTTCCATTACCAAAATAACGAACAGAGCAGGAGTTTAAAATTAACTAATCAACCACCGTGTTCAGGGAGCGCTTATTAATGATAGCAAAAATAAATATCAAGCCTGAAAACCTGATATCATAACGGACTGAATGTTATGTTTTTTAAGGATCTCTGGTTGGCTTGGTAGAGCGCAGGAGGTTGCCATGGCAACCGGTGTGCTTAAATAACAGAGAGAGACGGAGAATAAAAAGGTGCGAGAGGGTTAGAGTTGATCACCTGTTTGGGTTGTTTTACCTTTGTTTACCTTTGCTGTGGCACGTCACAGCTGCTGTAATTTCTGAAAAACGATGTGGACTAATTATCTTGTTCTTTGTGAGCATATGTCGTTCACAACAAACATCAAACATGGCAAATATGTTTTATTAAGTATTTAACAATAAAAAATATATATATATATATATATATATATATAT
>NW_006800456.1:10789-17155 GCF_000485575.1 Poecilia formosa | reverse complement strand
TACATAACAGCAGGGTGCAAGATGCTGGCAGGGAAAGCGTACATGGAACGACATAACGACATAATGTCTGGAGCTTATTATAACAAGGTAAGTTCCATGTTAAAATGATCACGTTTTTGACAATTTTTTATAGAGGCATTAATTTTCCGTTTACGCAAGAGTACATATACATAGCTTGCTTCACGTACGCTTATTTGTTTGGATATCAGGGTATATATGACTGTTTATTATCTTAACCGAACATTAAAACTGTCAGGAAAATCTGGAGGCCATTTGAGTTAACATTATTTAGCTGTGGAGGTCGTTTTCTTTAAGTTTTTGGCTGTAGACTGCAAAATGTGGGAGTGGCTTTGCTGGATCGTTGGCTTGATCTATGCCACAGTTGTCAAACTCCAGTCCTGGAGGGCCACTGTCCTGCAACATTTAGATGTGCCGCTGCTGCACCATACCTGAATACAATAATTAGGTGATTAGCAGGACTCTGGAGAAGGTATCTTCACAATGAGGAGGCAATTAAGCCATTTGACTCTGGTGCTTTGTACCTGTGGCACATCTAAAAACTGTCAAAAATGTTTTTTCTTTGTTGGTGTGTCATGTTGGTGACTGAAGCCTGTTATGATGACTTCAACACATTTCTTCAGAAAGGTTGGCATGACTTTTAATGCTGTCCAAAAATGTTTCTATAAGCTAACTAATTTCTTCAGTAATTATTTCTGAGTTTTTTATGCTTTATCTTGTAAACTGGGTGAGCAGAGTAATTTAAATGAATATGATGGTGACACACACAGGTGAGTCTGATTAGTTTTGCTCACACTTCTTTTTAAAATATTTATTTATTATCCTAATGTTTCTGCTATATGTCCCGTTTTTCCTTCCAGGCTGGCTGGAAGTCTTCCTCCTTCATGTTGGTGAAAACAAGAACAGCACCAAAGACACTTCACCATCAGTGATCGCAAGACCATCCATGGCCACTTCCAATTAACTTTCAAAGCACACTTCACCTTCAGTGCAAAGTACCATGAATGAAAGACCTTTGTTGTATATTGCTGTCAAGCTGTTTGATGTTTTGAAATAAAAGTCGATAACATACTGCAACTGGTTCAAGTAGCATCTAATGTCTTTTAAAATGAATTTGGGGATTATTGATGGCCAGTAGTTTCTGGGAAAAAAAAAGGTTTTAATTGCTCTAGTGGCTTTTATTTGGTAGTAAATGTCATGCTGGATTTTAGTTTCTTGACCCACATGCAAGTTCACACATAAAACCAGAGAATACTGATCAGTGAAAGTTTAATGGAGATTCTTTCCAAAGAATACAATCTGATTGTGCTCCAGAGAACGGATAGGTAGGTCAGCTCGGGTTCTGTTCGGAGAAGGGAAATATTAGTAGGGACTGGAGTTTGAGAGATCTTGATTGATTTTGAGGGATAAGCTTACTGTCTTTTAGATGGTGGTTGCACGGAAGGAAAAGGCTAGGATCCGGGAGCGTACTGAAGACTAATGATGGAGTGGGGAGGAGAGCGGCAAGTGGAGATGTTCGGTCTTGGCAGGAAACGATCTCAAAGTCCAGACTTGGTTTCTGGCTTGATTCCAACAGCTCGTCGGGTTCTGAGGGAAGACAAAATATTACTTGAAGTCTCTTAAACATCCATAACATACTTTTTGGTTAGACTCTGACCAACAAGTGATGAGCGATGAGTGACTGCTCCACTGCTTCTTAAAAGTCCACCAGCCAATTACTCGGAATCAGCTGCCGGTGCGCCAGTCTGTCAGAACTCTCCCCCAAAGATCCGCTATAGGAAAGAGCACTCACACTAACCCAAATTCTAACAGTAAATTGACAAAAAAAAAGTGGATAATGAGAGAAGGGGAAGACTGGGAAGCAAACCTACGACAGCTGCATTGAAAACTAGGGCCTCCACCATATGTGGGTTGTGCTTAACCCCTGAACCACCACAGCACACCCTGCCAGCAGTATTTTAAAACTCAGATTTCTATGTTAATATATACTT
The DNA here is from genome assembly GCF_000485575.1 of Poecilia formosa. NCBI lineage: Eukaryota > Metazoa > Chordata > Actinopteri > Cyprinodontiformes > Poeciliidae > Poecilia > Poecilia formosa. Next base: position 15,146 of record NW_006800456.1, on the reverse strand, counting down.
TACACTGTTCTGTGTTACATTAACATGTTCATAGTGTTAACTTTTGACAAAATATACTAGTGTTGAGTAAGTCAACACTGATGTGTGTTTAATTTCAACTACTGTGAGTGTTGATTCAACTATATCACAAATAACACTTTTAAAAGTGTAATTTCTACACCATCCAGAGTGGACCAATATAGACACTTTCAAAGTGTTGAATTCAACTCTGTAGGAGTTGACTGAACACTTCCAAATTTGCTGTGCAGTGATCCAGTGATCCCCTTAGCAGCTTCACAAAAGTAAAGATATGCTCCACTTTCAACAGCCATGACAGAATCTTCAGAGTCCAGGTTTGACCCTCAGCCGTAACCTTCTCTTCCAAAAAGCTAGAGTAAATTTTCCAAAGGATGTGAACTGGGTTTTCTTTTTCACTGGAACACACGCTCCGTTCTCTCTTCTTAAAAACTGAGACCACCCTAAAGGTGTGCTGCTCCACCAATGTTGTTCTTGTTGTCCATGCAACATTGAAGAGGTTTGTTAACCAAGCAATGTCCAGAACTTTCAGCATCCCACAGCAAATGTCATCCCCTCCTGGTGCCCAGCCATTGGGGAACTTCTTAACTAAACTACAGCCTAACCTTCCTCCACGTCTCTAGACTGCAGCTTCCTCATGCTTATTCTGTTATTGAGATCCTAAAAGTTCACATTCCAGCACTTCAACCAAACAGTCTCCTCATTCTGGGTCGGCAGTCTCCCCTAGAAACCAAATGCAGCCTGTGATGTCGTCCAACAGTTTGCCAGAATTTATTTCAGTCCTTCTCAGCAGGTTTTCTGAATTCTGTGAAGCACGGCCCCCAACCGTCAGTCTCAAAACACAACAAATAAAATCCTTTAGCAAATATCAGGAAAGTGTATGAGAACTAAGACAAATGGAATGAGAAAAACCACTAGAGCAAAATAATCCAAAAACTAACAGCTTCAATCACTACTGACCTTTAAATGAAGCCTTAATCCCTTCATAAACATTCATAATCTACATCATCAGTTCTGTGAAGTGTGGTAGATGGAACTAAACAACTTGAAAACAGACTTGTTTTACACCGCCACAGCACAGACGAAAACTTTGGGGAGATTTTCCTTTACTTTTAAATCTGACTTCTGTTTCAGCCTTGGAATCACACAAGGTCTGCTGCACATTGTCTTATCTGTCTGTCAGCTTTTCCTGTTACTATGAAGGACAACTGAAGGTTGTGGAGGAGTGTAATCACAGCAGCAGCTGCATTTCCATTGAGCATATAATTGTGCAATTAGACATATCAAAATACCTTTGCTTACTGAAAACTTGCCAATTTTGAAAAAACTATTTTTGATAAGTTTTGGCATTGTGATGATCTTTTTTTTTTTTTTTTTTTTTTTTGTTGCCATATCATAATTGGCTTATTTTGCAAAACTGCAATGGAAACACATTTTTTTTTGCAACACATGAGTCATGTGACTCATCAACTAGATGTTGTCACTGGCACAAACCACAAAGAAGACGACAGGAAGTAGTTGGAGGATAACATCTTTGCATTTTTTTTTTATTTATTGCGTGAACAGACTTATTTACATGTGATTTTAATTGCATTTCTTATTTAATGGAAACACTGCAATTACAAAATTAAATTTTTTCCACATTAACAATATTTGGAAAATGGAAAGACTTGTGCACATTTGTAATGGAAATGCAGCTGGTGACTTGTAGTTAAATGAGGGTCGATGTCTTGGTGTTCCATGGGAGACAAATGCCTCGTTTCCACTGAATGTTACGGCAAAACGGTGTGGTTCGGTATGCTGCTTTATGGTCCGCTATTTCAGGAGAACATTTCCATCACCAGTTGGACTCTTACTGGGCAGACCGGGGCTGAACCCAAACACCTGCCGTTGCATCATACCAGTGCGACAACTGACCTGACAAACTAATGGGTCTCATGTTTGTCATAAGCTGCGACAGTTTTTCTCCCAATCAGTGTTTGTCACCAGTAGCTCCATCCAAATCGAACTATTGTTCAGTTGGCACCTGCAACTGCGAGACGCCAGTCGGTACGAGTTGGTTGAATGGACCGCCTCTACAATGAAAACACAAAATATTGTGCTGTACCAAACCGCATCAGCCTGCACTGTATCCCCCAGTGGAAACAAGGCATAGGCCTATGGAGGACGATTTGTGAGTGTTGGCAAACTTGAGGTGAGAGACAAAAATGAGGGGATCTTCCACACTTGACTGAACTTCATTGTAGCAGCTGCTGTTAGAGAGCTGATGAACTGGTGAGGTGCGGCTGGAGGCAGCTGTCTTTCAAGTTGGAGCTTGATGATGTTTGATAGCCAACAGGTGCTTCTTGTCAAAATGAAAAGCACTCTGATGGCTCCACTTCACAAGCAGCTGTCACCATGACAACACATGGTAGGGAAAAGGAAACCACGCTGGGAGGACAAGGGAAGAAAATAAGCCAGATGCAAATAAAAGTTTGTGTTTGGTAAAAATGAGTTATTTAATTAAAAAAAAAAAAAAAAAGTCTTTTAAACAACTTTTTTAAAAAGGAATCATTACAATTCCAAATGTTTTGATTACAATTTTATTTTACTTAACTGAGGTTAGTTTTTTATTTTCATTTGAATAATTGGGAAACAAATTTAACTTCATACTCTGCGAACCAGACCCTAAACTTAAAGTCTGGGTTGAGTTTTTTCCCCTTCATTAATGACACACATTATATTTATAATGAAAATCCAGGGTGTGTTATTTTTAATTCTAAATCCTATATCCTTATATATATATCCTTGTTGGACTATTATTTAAGTGCTATTCTCTTTCAAGACATGTGTACCTAAAACTAGAATAAATGCAATATACGTTATGCAGCAAAGGAAATTAGAAGATCGGACATATATCCATTATGGAGATGATAAGTTTTGGACGGGCGATGTGCCTCGTACACAGGGAAGAAGCTTTTCAGTTATCTAGCTTTGCTAGCAAAGTCGCTAGTTAGAAGCTAGCTAATAGCACAACAACAACAGCCTAACGTCTGTATGATAAAAATAGTGAATTGATTGATAAGAACAGTTTTTCCTCACCTGGCTGTCTACTCCCACTCAGTAGTTCTTCAGAGAAAGGCAGACGCAGAGGCCTGTCAGTGTCTGTTGTGTTTCCTTACCTCTCTGAAGCAGAAACGATATGTTCAACGTTTTCCGTCATCTGACAAGTAGCAAGTCTACTCCACTTTATTCACCAAAAACGTTTTTTTTTAATTCACCAAAAACTGATCTGTAATCTGGAACGTTCGCTACGTTGAGCTCCAGTTAGCCGCCTTATCTCACTGTGTGAGAGGCAACTGCGTCATGCATCACGGGCAAAAGGTCAAAGGTAACAAGGTGATCGTAGGGCTTATTGTGTTGTACAAAAAAGAAACAAAAAAAAACCAAATAATTTTAGTACATGTTTTTATGTCAGAAGAGGACTTAGGAAAAAAAAATTGACCAAAAGGGCACTTGGGGGCAAGGAGCAACAAGGGCAGGTGCTCAAACACCCTCAGCTCCCCCCTCTGCACGTGCCTGTGAAGAAGGTTTGGGATTAAAATCACATCATTAATGTAAATACTATATTTGTGTTATAAATGGTTATATTCTGTTAAGCTACCCCCTTTTATCCATTGCAGAACACCTTTTGTGCTGTGATTCTCAACATTCCTTGTACATGTAAACACAACAACCCCACATTTTATAAATGTCTTTTAAAAGCTAAAAGAGGGCACTATACTGTATATAACTCCCAATGAGTATTGAAATACCACGAAACATATTCTGTAATAACGCCATGAAAATAGCATTTTCTTGGATTACTGTGTTCTGAGTATTATCCTTTCTACAAAACCCTGAAAAAAAAAGGCTTTGTGAAGTTGAACATGAGACAGAATTTAAATCAGATGAATTTTAGGGCAGGAAGCCAATTTCTTAAGGATCAGGGTGGTGTAATGAGCAGGAAAGAAGTATGGATATACCAAAGTTTAAGGGCTTTGGGTAATCTCCAATAAGCATGTTGGAGCAGTGGCTGAATCCACAAACTATGAAGGCATGGATTGAGTTTTAGCAGCAGGAAAAGAAAGGGTTATGTAAAATCACATCACACGTGTGGATTCACAGTTGAAAATAATGAAAGTTGAATGAGTGGAGAAACGAAACAGTTACAGATGCTCAGTTCAATTCAGTTTGTTAACTGCATGTAGCGCCAACTCACAACATGTAAAGGCAAAAATAAAAATGTCTATTCAGGTGAAAGAATATTCCAAGTCAAGTACATACATTCGAAATTTAGTAAAGTTATCAAATAATGCAGTCA
>NW_006800456.1:8914-10226 GCF_000485575.1 Poecilia formosa | reverse complement strand
CACATTTGTAATGGAAATGCAGCTGGTGACTTGTAGTTAAATGAGGGTCGGTGTCTTGGTGTTTCATGACCGTAACATTCGTTTCCACTGAATGTTACGGCAAAACGGTGTGGTTCGGTATGCTGCTTTATGGTCCGCTATTTCAGGAGAACATTTCCATCACCAGTTGGACTCTTACTGGGCAGACCGGGGTTGAAGTGCGGTAGATGGAACTAAACAACTGTCACCATGACAACACATGGTAGGGAAAAGGAAACCATGCTGGGAGGACAAGGGGAGAAAATAAGCCAGATTCCTGACAGTTTCACACAAAATGAGGCCTTCCAAGGTACCTGAAGAAGCAGGGCCGTGCAGAGACCCCTAAAGGGGCAGGTGCTCAACAACAAAAGGGCACATCTAACCGCATTCTAGGACAGAATATTAAAGCCACACAGCTTGCAGAGTTTAATAAACAATGATAAATTACAAAATTGTGAGATATACAATCAAAGCTAACGAATATCTCTATATAGAGCATAACACTATGCATATGTAAGATATTTTATTAGTAATTTCTTTCTGCAGGTCTATTTTGTTATAGGAAAGTATTGCAATATTCAAACCCGCAGTTTAGCAAGATATGTAAATCAGAGCTGGACCAGACATATTTTGTCTTTACAGAATTACACTATTAAAAATATAAACAAGGGCTCAATGCAACCTTTTAGTGGACAGTAATGTATAAAAAAGAGCTGCCTGTTTGCTGAAGTGGAGATGAAGATGGTCCATTCAGGAAAGCAGAGCTGCATCAAACTTTAAGGTGGAATTGCAGAAAAACAAAAAAAAGCAAAAATTGAATTGTTAATGCATGCCACCATGAAAAACCTACCGAGTTTTGCTTAAATTTTTTTTTTTTAATTAAATCACACATGAAGTTAACTTTCTTTTTTGCAAAACAAACTTTTTTGCGCTTGTCAGAAATCTTTTCTTGCTATTCTAAGTTTTTGTTTGTGACTCAAAGTTTTGCTTGTGATTCTCACATGATATCGTGGGCAGGACCTAAAATCACAACAAAAGATTTCTGATGTGTGCAAATAAAAGTTTGTGTTTGGTAAAAATGAGTTATTTAATTTAAAAAAAGTATTTTAAACAACTTTTTTTAAAAAGGAATCATTACCATTCCAAAAGTTTTGATTACAATTTTATTTTACTTAACTGAGATTAGTTTTTTCTTTTCATTGAATAATTGGGAAACAAATTTAACTTCATACTCTGCGAACCAGACCCTAAACTTAAAGTCTGGGTTGAGTTTTTTCCCCTTCATTAATGACAC
>NW_006800456.1:0-6353 GCF_000485575.1 Poecilia formosa | reverse complement strand
CAAAAATAAAAATTATGTTGGGGTGCCTATTTTCTTAATTATTGTTTTAATTTACTAAGAGCTCTTTTTTCACCCCTATGTATGCCTATGGATATCTTAAAAGCTGCATATTGACCGTGTTTCAGTACGTCATTCCATCTTCAGGACTTCTCTTATTAGTTCTAAAGGAGGGAAATATGCAGTGTGTGACCACACAGCAGAACTTTTGTGTGTGTTTGAAAGACGTTCTGGGTAAAAATTGGAGACACTGAGTCTGACCGAACGGATTCCAGCGAATGAGGAGAAAGGCAGTACCAGGTGTTGAAGAAATAAAACCTTCGCAGTTCAACTGCAGAGCCTTTGTTCCTGAAGCGTCTCCACATCAGCATATTGAAAACTGACAAAATACACCACAAAATATGTAGTAAAGAGAATTGGTTTAACACAGAGCCCTGTGGTATGCCACAAGTAGTCCTGGAGTGTGAAGAAGATTTATCGCTCACATGAGATTTAACTTTAGTGCTGTTCCCTTGATACCTACAACATGTTCAACATATTGTGGTCAACTGTTTGAGTAGAAGCACGGAGACCTAGCAAAACCAGAACAGACACAAATCTATTATCTGAGGCTCAGAGAAAGCCTCAGACTCTAAGCAGAGCTGTTTCAGTTCTCTGATGACCTCAAACAGGTCATTATCATTCTGGTGTCTTTAAAGGAATGACAGCAAAGCAGGGAGGAAAAAAAGCTAAAATATGGATCTGGATGTTTGTAGGAGGAAGTCAACTTCAGATAAGATTGAAAAATTCACCAATTAGCATAGTTTTTTTTCCAACGGAGTGAGGAAAGAAGTAAGAGGTAATAAAAAAAGACACAAAGAGGGAAATATAGAATGCATTTAACAGAACTGCTCAGACAAAGTAAAGTGTTTTGTTTCTCTGTTTCAATTACAGCAGAATAGCTAAGGGAGAGAGAAAGAAGATTCAGATTTAGACAGCAAGCAGAGGGGATAGATGGCAAAAGTGACTGACGGTTACCTTGGAGGGGATTATGTGTAAGAGGTATGAGGGGGATTGTGGGATGTGTGGAAGGAGTGGTAAACTGTGACAAAATAAAATAAACAGCTTAAGTGTACTCCGTCTTCTCTGTGGGCCTGTTTTCTTGGGCAAATAATCCTTTTGATCCACAAAACAATGCCAAGAGCTGAGAAGTCCAGAGCGTGATACAGAGGTGTGTTCTGAATAAACCCCATTTGGTCCCTCGTTCATCATACACTGAGACAGGTCGGCTACAATTTAAGAAAAAATTTTCCAGTTTATGTTTAATGTCTTTACTTCTGAAATTATGAAAATTAACTTCACACATATCAGAGCCCAGCTTACCTTTTAAGGTGTTTTAAAAATGCTTGATACTGAGGCAAACTGAAAATAAATACTAGAACTGCAAGCAGTTAACAGGTTCCAAGCCCCAACCTGCCACTCCGCCCCTGGTCAATCCTCTTCCCATGAGCTCTGTTGCCCACATCCCACTAGTCTGGTGACACTAGGTCTGTTCATATGTAATTATTGACTTTGAAAAAGTTTGATGTGGTTAGACCCAGTGCCCCCTGTGGGTTACAGTCCCTTCCAGTCACATAATCAAGAGTATGTAGCAATGAAAAAGAAACAGAGATACAGGGACAAAACGTCAGTCAGTTTTTACACTGCTACATCTGGCTTAGCTGTCAGTCAGACAGGAGACATAACGAACAGGTTATATATATATATATATATATATAATTAAGTACAAAAACATAATTAAGTACAGAAACACTTAAAATCAGAAAAACAGACTAACATAAAAACCTCTTGGTAAGAAAACTTTCAGAAAGAAAACAATCTCCTTAATTTAAGATATTTAACTAAGATTTCAGTTTTTGCAGTGCAGAAGGAACAGGGGAAAAAACTACACACAAAAAGAGAGTTCTATTATTTGATAACATCATTATGCACCCACTAGTGTGTGTGTATTTCTATCTATGTAATCATTAAAATTACATGATTTTGGTTTAATATTAGATTTATAAATGGAAAGTACACATTTAAAGGATAAAAAAAATATCTTTATGCACTCATCTGTGTCCGGTACAAATTGTGGGGTTATTTTATTTTTAAATGACGATTAATGGATTTCAGTTAGAAACTGCTTTTGTAGTTTGGTAATCAGTTAGAACATTTTACACTAAAAGCCTCACACACACACACACCCAAACACACACACACACACACACACACACATGCACATACACACACATGCGCACGCACAGTGGCGCAACTGCACATGATTCAGGTGGATGCGAAAACATAAATTGGCGCATAAATCGGTCGGTGAAGGCCTGCAAGTTTAATGTGCCCTCTTCAGATAAACTCAGTGTGTTCCTTTTGATCTAATGTGATAAACATTAAGTCTTACATGGCATATACTAAATTTTGCAGTATTTCAGTATGTTTTGCTATTTTCAAGCAGATGTAATTGCATAACTTGTCAAGTCTCCTGTTTTGGCCAGGAAGCTGATGATTTTTAACCCCCTTCCCATCGTTCCCATATTATTATTTTCCCCCACTGTTCCCTTGTTTTTTACATAATAGTAATAAATAATAATATATCAAATTCATACACCACTTTTTAGGACACTTAAAGATGCTTTACATGAACTGGGTAGCACATAAAAATAATAATATAACTGAAAAAATAAATAAATAAATAAAAATAATTATATATATAATTTCTCTATAGAATAAATTTTTGACATGGTAATGCTCCCGCTTTAAACATCTTTTTAATTATTCTAACAGCTATTAATTAGTGCAAGCATAATCCCTTAAGGTCGCACAGATAATTAACACAGAAAACAGATTATATCTCAACATTCCAAACAAAAATGGTCAAAAAATGATAAGTGATGCAACAGCTATACAAGAGCAGTTGATGTAACAGTTTAATTACAGATAAAATAAAAGGAAGGATAAAGTTAAATAACTCAGGGTGTTTGTCTTTATTTTTACAGGAACCACAGAAACTTCACTTAGAACTCACTCACATGTCCTGCTTCACCTAAAATTTAAATAATTAAATAAAATAATCCTTTTGATCCATAAAACAATGCCAAGAGCTGAGAAGTCCAGAGCGTAATATGACTATCCGTTATTATGAAAACCCAAATGTGACGCCTATCTAATTTCATACTGTGCTGAAATGTGTATGTGGATTCACATTTCTGTTAGAAACTTCACCTGCTTACTCACATGTGATTTACTACAGTGTACTGTATGCAGCATGTGACTTTTTTCTTAAGGCAGATACAAATGATAATTTATTAGATAATTTATTATATCAGTATCAGTCAGTAGAGTTCACAACATGGAGCAAGTAGCATGGAGACAACATGACGAGTGACGAGTTGATTCAAACAGGGAGCGGAAATAAAAAGCAGCTATTTTTCATTTCAGTCTCTTTATTTAAGTATTGTTAGGAAAATACATTTAAAATATGCTAGTTTTTTAACTTAACTATATGTAGTTGGGGACAAGTTTGATTATATTAATTTTAGCAACAGTTAACCTCGGTGCATGTGAAATATTAGATAGAGCATGAATATTTTGAGTAGATTTTAATTTAGGTAGATTTGGATAATGATTCAATTCAAAATGACTGATTTTCTTAACTTACATAAAATCACAAACGGTTTTGAAAAGGGCCTTCAGTAGAGAATGTCTTTTCCTAACAGAGAAAACAGATGTGCTGTGCTAGGCAGTTCACAAAAAACAAAAGTAATGGGGGAAACAGACATAAAGATAACTTATGTCTGTTTACTACTAGGTCAAATTCTTTGGTGTTTTCTATGAGGTAAGAAAAACACTAACATCTTGAGAAAACAAAACAAGTATTTGGGAATCGCTCAGGCAGGAAAACGAGTAAGGTCTAGGTGACGTCTTAAAAAAAGCCTTCACTTCACAGCAGCAAACCAAATTGCTTTGTCTGCAGCCCCATGAGCAGTTCCCAAAGGCGTCTTTGCTTTTTCTCTTATTTTTGTATTTTATTCATTTTTCTACTTTTCTCAGGTAATTAATGCTTGTTTTATGGTTTGGACTTCTTGATGGTTTGGGTGTGATGCTGATCTGTTTTTTCTATGCATTTAATTGTCTGAATAAAACTCTAGATATGTCTGAAGTTGAATGGCAACTGGTTGTTATCTGTGTTTTTTCACTGTGTACATGCGGAACTCTGAATTCGGGAAACTAGAGGAAGACAACGAGCAAAGTTTAACATTTTAATCCTCTAATTCAACAGTATTCACAACATTTGGCGATTTAGCAACTGCATCAGACAGTAAGAATACTAAAATGTGATGAAATCTATGAACTTGCAGGCTAGTCCATCCAACTGTGTCATTATTATTTCTCTAACATTTCCTCAGGCATACTGTCTAAGGAAGAAACATCTCTGGAGATCCCAGTGAAACGTGTCCTTTTTTTTAACAGTTGGAAAACAGAGAGAGGAAAGAAACAGTGAAACGCAATTAGCAAATTATATATATTTATTAATGAAACAGGTCTGAGATTTAAGTTGAATGATTAAAACGTAAGCAGTTCTGCTTTAGTTGCCAGGTTGGTTGACATGAACATCTGATTTAGAAGCTTCTGTGGCCGGTGCTGACATTGTTCATCTGCTAAATTCCTTCTTAATCATTACGGACAAAGGAACTGATGAATATGACATGATGAGTGCCTATTTTACTCTTTCAACAAGCACTCTATAGTTAATGTGCTGCTAATGTCAGCAGTCTAAACCTGTAATCATCATATTTACTGGGAAGAGCAGTGAACAGAGAAATGGCTGCATTACTGGAATGAAAAGCAAACAGCTGCATCACAGCATGATAAATGTTGGTGTGGAAGGCAATCAAAGAGCGCAATCGTTTCATCTGACCTTCAAGGGGGGGATGAACAGTCAGATAAGGCTTCTGCATGTTTGTGTTCCCACTAAAGCCTGGATATGCCCAATTTGGTTATCTTTGCCCTTTTATCACAGCCTGTGGGGTTTTCCCTGACTGGGAACAAGAATGCAACCTGTTGAATGTGACAGGTAGCCAATCAGAAAGCGCGGTGACGTAAGAACAGAGGGTAATCCCAAACAGCTGACATATCGCGCAACTGAGAGTCTGGTGGATATCAGAGATGATATGTGGAAATGTTTATTATTATATGTAAAGGTTATTATTATATATGTTTATTCAGTTAAAAATGTTAACTATGAAAAAACATAACTCACCTCCAAATCATAGTGCAGCAAATAGAGCGGCTGCTGCCGTCTTTTATCCACCGCCTTTACTTTTTGTTACGTGTTTTATCTCTTAAAATGACTCCACAAACTATCACTATTGCTTCTATGTCGTCATCCGTGTTTGGTCATTCTAAATTCCCATATGGTATGTTGGGGGGTTTACTGGATTATCCTCTGGAATCGGGATGTTCGTGACTGGAATCAGTTCATGTGGTGTGTTGCCTCTGCCGTGTGGCTGGAGACACGAACCGATCGAACCTGTTGTACTTTTATTGGCTCGTGTCGTGTGTGGTCACAGAGGTCTGGAGAATCGGCCGACAATTCTTAAATATTACCGTCTAAACCAGACTTAAGACTCACAAGCTCTACTCATCTCCTCTCGACCACTGCCAAAACGCTCTCTGACTCTGGTCACTATGGTAACGTTTACATATTCCTTCAAAATAAGATACAGATGCGCCACAAAAACGAACATTGTACTCTCGTGAAAATTTTAACTCACGATAATGACTAACGGGAGCCCTGGGCTTGTTTCTCTGCAACGAGACGGTTCCTTCTTTGAGTGATTGCATGTTCCTTCACATGTTGCATATGTGAAGTGTTGCTTACTCATTTTGCTGCTTGTGGGTTCAGTGTTGGCACGCAAGTAACCAAGAGAATCCTGTTAAAGGATTTTTAGAATAAAAGATCCTCCAAACTCAAATAGTACATAAAACGGAAATATTTAATTATTTCTTGTGCGGCCCGGTACCAATTGGTCCACGGACAAGGGGTGAAAGTAAGGGGGTACGGTTCAAACTGTCATGAATTACGGGTTGAAGTGGTGAGGAGAGACGCTGAGAACCCAGGTATGGTGAAGATAATGAATTTAATGGTGAAAATAAAGCTCAGCAGTCCATAGAGGCAGCACGGCAGAAACTAGCACACAGCTAAGTACCGGTAGCAACTGAATCACAGGACTAGACACGAGAGCTGACACTACCAGGACTAAACAGTTCTACTGGAGCGCAAGTAACACAAAAACTGAGACGTTACAACAAACCAGGACTTTACT
>NW_006800455.1:375813-378002 GCF_000485575.1 Poecilia formosa | reverse complement strand
TATCTAGACTTCTAAGAACTAGCCCATTGACTTTGTTGGTCATGATCTATTTTTAATTATCTAGAAATATAGTATACTGGTTACACAGATATGCTACATTAATCCTGGCGAGCTAGCCAGGAGAGAGTTTGAACAGACCTGAAGTATTGCAGTTGTTCTTTTCATTGCTAATATGGATGTTTTGATGAAATATGGGGTTAAAATACCTAATGCAGTGTTGGTTAGATATGCAACAAACACAGAAGCTGATAATGAAGTAGCTGACTTTCTGACTGGTTACGGGTCAATGGAAAAGTTTGAATCTATAACTGATTCTGACTCAGATTTTCATAACTGTATAATTTTTGAGTTTGTGTCATGGAGTGCGTTGGAGAGGTTGCGTAAAATTTTGCCGTACTCGTATACTTGCCAAACTGTAAAGATTACTTATGAAATTGAAGAACTTTCAGTGGTTTGCTCTGAGTTAGAAACTAAAATAAAAACTCAAACTTATCTGAGTGAGATGGAAAATGTGGCTAAGCTTACAGGTCAAAATTACACCGATGTCCTTAAGAGTGTAATGTCTCTACTGGGCCAGTCCATCACTGAATTCTGTCCAGTCCCATCTTCCTTGAAGATTTCTTCAGATGAAGAGGATTCAACCATGGTTGCCCCCAGTACAACAGCACAGAGTGTTCATCTCAAGCCAGAAGATGTCATTGCAGATGATGGGGAGTTGCCACATGTCCAATCTGATCCTACAGCACACTACGCATCACAACCTTCAGGACCTTTGCCAGCTATGTCCTTCTCAGATATTAACCCACCTGGAGTGCAGAGGTATGTGGTTGAGCACATCATGAAAAGCGACGATAATGCAATGCACATGTCCTCTTTAAAACTTAGATCATTTTCTGGTCGAACCCCAAGACCACAACATGAAATAGACTATGAAACTTGGCGATCTGGTGTTGACCTTCTGTTAAAGGATCCTGCTGTGTCAGACCTACAGCGTTCTAGAAAGATATTTGACAGTTTATTACCACCAGCTGCAGATATGGTTAAACATCTTCAACCGGATGCACCTCCTTTGATTTATCTTAAAATCCTTGATTCTGCCTATGGAACAGTCCAAGATGGTGATGAGTTGTATGCCAAATTTATAGAGCAGTTCCAAGATGCAGGTGAAAAACCATCAGTTTATTTACAACGCTTGCAAGTGACTTTGAACCATGCTGTGAGGAGGGGTGGTGTATTGGCTGCTGATTTTGAAAAACATCTGCTGAATCAATTCTGTTGTGGTTGTTGGGATGACACCTTAATCTCTGAGCTCCAACTTAAGCAGCGCAAGTTAAAACCACCATCTTTTGCAGAACTGTTATTATTGTTGAGAACAGAAGAAGACAGGGAAGCTGCTAAAGCTCAGCGCATGAAACAGCACCTTGGCTCTAGTAAACCCAGAGCTAGTGTGCATTCGCATCATGCTTATGAATCAGTTGAAGAAAAGAGCGCTTATGATAACTTGACTACCATCACCCAACAACTTGCTAAGCAGTTAGCTGATGTACAGAAGCAATTGACTGCTCTTACAGCTGCTCAGTCTGGTCAGAAACAGTTTGATTTGCCAAAATCTATGCATGTTGCCAAGCTCAAGCAGCCCCCACAGATTAGTAAAAGTTCATCTCAATCTTCTCATAAAAACGCAGCTTTACCACCCAAGCCAGGTTACTGCTATAATTGTGGGGAAGATGGACATGTAAGACCAAAATGTGATAATCCACCTAATCCTTCACTTGTTGCTGCCAAAAAGAAGCAGTTTGTGGAAAAACAGAAAAAATGGCAGAAAATGAACTCTCATAGTGCTCTGTCGTTAAACTAAACCCGGTTCTTGTTGAGGGACAAACAGGAACTGCAGAGGACCAGAAAAGTCCCACCAAGCAGTCTATAAGATGCACAAATTTGTCTCGTATAACTTCTGAGGCTACAGAATTGCCACGAGGGTTGATTGGCTCAAAATGTACTGGTGAAGTAACAATAGCTGGTCAACGAGTTCAATGCCTGTTAGATACTGGATCACAAGTGACCACAATGCCAGTTTCATTCTACAATCAGTATTTTTCTCATCAACCGGTGAAACCATTAAATGAGTTGTTACAAGTAGAAGGAGCTGCAGGCCAAGCTGTCCCATACTTAGGTTACATAGAAATGTC
>NW_006800455.1:370806-374927 GCF_000485575.1 Poecilia formosa | reverse complement strand
ACCTGTTATTTTTCCAGCAGGCCATACCATCATTCTAGAAGGCTATGCCTGTACCACCTTGCTGCCCGTTAGCAGTTGGGCATTAGTTGAGCAGCCTTCTACCCCCTTACCAGGGGGACTGTGTGTGAAAAGTTGTCTGGTGTCATTGCCCAAACATACACCTCCCAAGATTCCAGTGGTTATCACAAATGAATCAAACCACAGCATAATGTTGTCACCACCTGCTTTTATTGCAGAAATCACAGTATCACCACAGCTTCTGTCTGAGGTTTCCTGCTGTAATGTACAGCTCAAGAACGCTAACAAAGTTGATCTTACATTTGAATTTGGAAATTCTCCTATTCCTCCAGATTGGAAAGAACGAGTTATTGCTAAACTCAGAGAAATCCCAGAAGTGTTTTCCCATCATGACCTCGACTTTGGATGTACCGATCGGGTGAAGCATCACATCCATCTTCATGATGAGACTCCATTTAAACATCGGGCTCGCCCTATCCATCCAAATGATATTGAGGCTGTTCGCAATCATTTGCGAGATCTTCTGGAGGCAGGAGTAATAAGAGAATCGGAGTCACCATTTTCTTCACCGATCGTAGTCGTTCAGAAGAAGAATGGGGATGTTCGGCTTTGTATAGATTATAGAAAGTTGAACCTCCAGACTGTAAAGGATGCTTATGCATTACCAAATTTGGAAGAGTCATTTTCAGCTCTCACTGGTTCACGATGGTTTAGTGTTCTTGACTTGAAGTCGGGATATTATCAGATAGAAATGGAAGAGGGTGATAAACCTAAAACTGCATTTGTGACTCCACTTGGGTTCTGGGAATTCAATAGAATGCCCCAAGGCGTGACTAATGCACCCAGTACTTTCCAGCGCCTTATGGAGAAGTGCATGGGTGATTTGAACTTAAAAGAAGTTTTAGTCTTCTTGGATGATTTGATCATCTTCTCTGACACCCTAGAAGAGCATGAGAGTAGGTTGATAAGAGTGTTACATCGGCTCAGAAATTATGGTCTTAAATTATCACCACAAAAATGTAAGTTTTTTCAAACATCTGTGCGTTATTTAGGTCATGTAGTTTCTGAACATGGCGTTGAAACGGATCCAGAAAAGATCAGTGCTTTAAAATCCTGGCCAGTTCCGCAAACTTTAAAAGAACTGCGATCGTTTCTTGGTTTTGCAGGCTATTACCGCAGGTTCATTAATGGCTACGCTGCTATTGCTAAACCTTTAAATGACCTGACAAAAGGGTACCCCTCTACCCGCAAACGAAGCCGCAAAGCAAACATCCTAAATAACAGCCATGATGTAAAACAACCTTTTAATGAAAGGTGGACTGCACAGTGTCAATCCGCTTTTGACACATTGATTGACAGATTGACGACAGCCCCAGTACTTGGTTTTGCCAACCCGAGTCAACCCTACATCTTGCATACAGATGCTAGTACCATTGGGCTTGGAGCCGCACTTTATCAAGAACAAGAGGGAAAGCTTCGAGTTATTGCATATGCTAGCCGTGGGTTGTCTGCCAGTGAAGCCAGATATCCAGCCCATAAATTGGAATTTCTAGCTTTAAAATGGAGCGTAACTGAAAAATTTCAGGACTATCTTTATGGCTCCAGTTTCACTGTCATTACCGATAACAATCCATTAACATATGTCTTGACCTCTGCTAAACTTGACGCTGCTAGTCATCGATGGCTTGCTGCACTTTCTACATATGATTTTAAATTGCAGTACCGTGCAGGCAGCCAAAACGGAGATGCTGATGCCCTCTCCAGGAGACCACACCCCCAAACATCTGATCCACAGAGAGAATGGGCTATGGTGCAACAGTTCATCACAGCACATATGGATGAAGCAGAGGATGCTGTAGAACTCACCCCTGATGTGGTTGGAGCCATTTGTCATAGCTGTCTGCTGAGAGGCCAAAGTCCTGATGGTCTTTTGGAAGGAAACATTACTCTGGTGGAAACGATGAGTATGACCCCTACAGTTCTTCCTGATTTGTATGTTGATGAGTTTCAAGGGTTGTCAGTCCTTCCATCACTGTCCCTTCTTGACATCAGGGAGAAACAGAGAGCTGATCCTGTCTTGAGAGAAGTTATTCATCAGCTTGAAACAGGAGAAAAGATCCCTCCAACTGCTAAGGCTGAGCTTCCTGACCTCCCTCTGGTGATGAGAGAATGGAATCGCCTTGAAATAAAAATGACCTTCTATATAGAAGAAGGCAGGATGGTGAGGTTTTAACGTTTCAGCTTGTGCTGCCAGAAGAATGTCGTCCTGATGTCCTTTCAAGTCTTCATGATGATATGGGTCACATGGGGATTGAAAGAACACTTGATCTGGTAAGATCTCGATTTTTCTGGCCACGCATGGCTGCAGATGTTGAAAACAAGATTAAAACCTGCAATCGCTGCATTCGCCGGAAGGCTTTGCCAGAACGAGCTGCACCATTAGTGAGTATCCAGACCAGCCGGCCACTTGAGCTCCTGTGCATGGATTTTCTATCGATTGAACCTGATAAAAGCAACACTAAAAACATTCTTGTCCTCACAGACCATTTTACTAAGTATGCTATGGCTTTTCCAACAGCCAATCAAAAAGCAAAGACTGTTGCAAAATGTCTATGGGAGAATTTTGTTGTGCATTATGGGTTTCCTGAACGCCTGCACACAGACCAAGGGCCTGATTTCGAGTCTCACCTCATTGAAGAGCTCTGCAACATTGCTGGCATTAAAAAGTCACACACCACGCCATACCATCCTCGTGGGAACCCTGTTGAAAGGTTCAATAGAACTTTGCTCAGCATGTTGGGTACATTGGAGCCAGAGCAGAAAACTAGGTGGAAAGAGTATGTCAAACCACTCGTTCATGCATATAATTGCACCCGAAATGAGGTTACAGGCTTTACTCCATATGAGTTGATGTTCGGTCGCTGTCCAAGGCTTCCTGTCGACATAGCCTTCAACTTACCTGTCAGAAGTCCATCATCTCAGTCACATTCTCAATATGTGCAGAATCTGCGTTCTTGGCTGAAAGAGAGTTTTCAACTAGCTTCTAAAAATGCAGAGAAGATGGCAAGAAAAAACAAGACTCGTTTTGATCAAAGAGTGAAACCAGCCAGTCTTGAAGAAGGTGATCGAGTATTGGTCAGAAATGTGAGGCTCAGAGGAAAACATAAACTGGAGGATAAGTGGGAGACGAATATCTATGTGGTGGTTGGTCGTATGGGTGAGCTTCCTGTGTATATTGTAAGACCAGAAGCGGATCCCTCTGGAGGGACTCGAACTCTGCACCGCGACCTTCTTCTCCCTTGTGGGTTTCTTCCCCAGATTGAAGGAGTGGAGCAGCCAATTTCTACACCTGCCCGTAGACCTCATACCCGCAGTTTCCAGGTACCAATAGAGGACCTAGAGGAGAACCTGGATGAGGAAGATGAGGAGTGGAGTGTGCCTCGGTTCTCAGTTTTTTCACCTGTGAAGGTTAGTGTTGAGGGAACAATCCCTACCCAGTCCATGAGCAGGGTTCCAGAAGCTGACACAGAGAGGCGGATTCCCTCATCTGATATTGACAAGTCGTCTCTACTGTCGGATACCGTGGATCTACTCCCGGCCCTGGAGAAAGTTCCTCCAGAAGATCAGATGGACCCAGGAAGTTCACTTAAGCCCGTACAGGTTCCGGAGCTGAGATCATCTGAAGTGTTGGAGTCCCATGGCCCAGTAGAGACATTACCAAAGTCAATTATGTTATCACCACATTCCCCTGAATCACCTATAGCTATTCCTGAAACCAATAATGGGTTAGAAGTTGAACAGCCAATTCGTCGAACTAGTCGACAACCAAAACCAATTAAGCGCTTTCAGTATGCTTCTTTGGGCAATCCATTGATTTCGGTAGTGCAAACTCTTTTGCATAGCTTAGCTACTGCTTATGGGGAGACCTTTGCTGAACCTGTCTCTGATGCTCCTGTATGTTCTAATGTTCAGATAATTTAACATGCATCGGTGTTGCATGGATTTAAGGGGGGGGGGTGTAACCCAAGTGAAATGTTGAGTTCCATTTTCTGGTTCACTACTATTGCCCTCCAAAATCTCGCGATAGTTTGATTATATAACTG
>NW_006800455.1:360353-370796 GCF_000485575.1 Poecilia formosa | reverse complement strand
ATTCCTTCAGCCTGAACAAAAACCTCCAGATGATCAGATGTCAGTTTGTGACATAGAGAGCAGTAAACCACAGCCCAGGTTCACTGATTTCACCTCCATCTCACACAGAGACTCTGAGTTTCTGGTTTCTTTCATTATTATTTACAGACTTGAGTCAAAAGTCAGAATGTGTCATTGTGTCTTGAATTATTCAACTCATTTAAAAGCTGCAGGAATAAAATCCATTAGTCCTTCCTAATATCAAGGAGCTCTTCATTAAAACATTTGAAAGAGTTTCTAAAATGTATTAAAACATTTTTTTACCATCTTAAAAAAGAAAAGTAATATTGTGCATTGATAAGTGAAGGTGGAATGGAATAACTTTTATTTCTTTAACTGGAAGAAACCCAGTCAAAACTACCTCAGTGTGATTTTCCCTCTGGGAGACAAATGACTACAGATGCAGACGGCAAAATCTCAAATTTGAAGTTACTGTTAGGAGGAATTTGCCTTTTAAATTTGACTGGAAAAGGCCAGTTCAGTGGAACAGTAAATTTTACTTTTAAATTCTTTACAAATAATTCATATATTTTAAAAGAACTGATACAGAGGAAAGTTTTGCTGTTTATTGGTGTTAACATTCATAATTTATTATTGCTGGTATATTAATCATCAAATATTGCTGCTGCTTATATCTGAACTGAAGTTATTTTTTATGAACATTGTAGCTGGAAATTAATAACTTAATGAAAATTTATCCTTGTGTGTAAATTTAAGTAATGAAACTGGCCCCACCTTCCTAAATCTGATTAATCCATAGAGGTGCTGAGATTCAGAGACAATTCCCCGACTTAATAAGATAAATAACTTTATATTCACAACTTATTTGCTCATATTTTTTTAATAAAGTCAAGCAAATTATTTTAGAGCTTAGTAAAAATTTTGTCATTCAGTGACTTTAGTTGTTGAATTACAAATAAATCCTACATTTTCAGGTGTGTTAAATACAAAACATACAAAAAAAAAAATCAAGCTTAGGAAATCAATTGCCATTTTTGATATGAGTAATATGGCACACTGCCCAGGGCAGCATCATCTAGAGCAGGGGTGTCAAACTCCAGTCCTCAGGGGCCACTGTCCTGCAGTTTTTAGATGTGCCACAGGTACAAAACACCAGATTCAAATGGCTTAATTACCTCCTTATTGTGTAGATAAGACTGCCAGTCCTGCTAATGACCTAATTATTATATTCAGGTGGTGCAGCAGAAGCACATCTAAAATTTTAGGGCAGCGACCCTCAGGACTGGAGTTTGACACCCGTGGCCTACAGCGACACTACAAGTATTGGATTTTCTATTGTTTGTTTTGGTCATTGGAGAGTGGTGGGTGAACCCTATGTTGTCGATGCAATAAGCTTTACTATAAAATCTGATTACAATTACGCCCTAAATAAAACAGATATTTGACCATCATTGTCTTCAAGTCAAAAAACCATTGAAAGGTCAAGCGTGAGCTGGATTAATCCCTAAACGAATAATCTTTGAACCATATTTGGGATTTATGAAACTTTCATTATATTTGTGCAAACACAAAAAAAGCCATTGTTACTAATGTGGGCCATAGCATTGAACACAGAAAAACAGGCTGTGTTCCTGTAATGAAGAGAGCTTCATTACTGGGACTGTTTTTACTTAAGTCACTGTATAGCACTTGAGAAGCACTTTATTTAGCACTGCACTTTAGGCAGAGATTTGCACATAAATAATTTGCACAGGAGAAGTTTTAATTGTATTTATTGAGTATTTTTAGTAATTAGCATGTAGCCTTTTGTTCTGGGCTCTGCACAGCTGCTCCTCCTGTGGAGGGAGGATAATTGTTACTCAGAGAAATGAGCTACTGGTGGGTAAAACTGAGTAAATGTTTGTGCATAATCTGTTAGGTGTGGAGTGCTGATGAGAAGTGACTCACCTGTCTTTTCTGTGTCCTCTCCAGGGTGTTTGGACAAATTGTACTAGTGATGGACCTCCTGAATCCGGGCTTCGAGGCTTGTACCGAGTAAAAAGGGGGCGTGGCCGATGAAGCCCCGCTTCGAGGCTTGTGTTGTCTTGCTGAAAACCACGTGACTGGCAACAAACGAGGCCTCGCATTGCATGGGTCACGTGACTGCTTCATTTTGCGTGTCGGTTTTCAAAATAAAAGCGCGATGAGCCTTGCTGTGTCATGGTTTGTTGTCCATTTGGTCGCATCAGAGGAGAATATTTGTCTTCAGAGGCCAAATAAAATGAACATTGACCAACATATTCGATGTGTATTGATGGCACTCATCAAAATGTTTGTTACTGGTTTTCTCAGTTTGTAACATTATTGATTATTGTGTATGCTGTTTGCATATCTAGATATTTGATAATAAGATTCCATTTCCTTATGTTTTTTGTAGAAAAGCGCCACCTAATGGGCGTAATTGAAATTGTGTAAAAAGTGCTGTGTCACTTAGTTTTATGAAAGGAAGTTGAATGTGGCGCATTCAATTAAGCTCTATACAGTTTTTTGACCGTTACGTTACTTTACATGTGGAATGCTGTGCAAGATTAAAGAATCATCTGTAACATCTGTTCAAAGAAAAGTAAAGTTCGTCAGACTTGTATGGATGTTGTAAGTATTTCTTTAGCTTACTGAAAGATGCACAAAGGCATATCGTGGGACAGAAACGCGTCAACTGAGAGCTAAGCTAATGAAGGTCAATGAAGAAAAACGGAAGCTTGTTAAATAATTGTGGCTTACACTGAACGAATAAGCAGCCACAACATAAGTCAAAAAACTGTACATTCGGGTGAAAAGACGGATGACATTGTGTTGCCGAAGAGCAACGTAATAACGACTTTTTAAAAGTGAAAAGGTCATAATGGCGGAGGAGTCAGACTTGAACGTTGCAGTGACCGAAGATGACCAAAAGAGGGCGCCAAAGCTCACAGAAAAGGCTCTGGATTCTAAACTCCACAAACTGATCAATGTAAGAAGATACAAACTTGGTCAGCTGACAGCTAAATCTAAGGAGATTGAAAGTTTACTGCAAAATGATGGAAGTTTGATCCAGATTGAAGAAGAGCATTTACCATTATTTCAAACACTTCTTGAAGAGTTTAGTAAATCCAATCATGCAGTTTTGGAGATTCTTCATGAAGATGAACAACATGTTGACCAAGAATATTGGTTTCAGCCAAAATATGATCAGTTTAAGTCTATTTTGGAAAAAACTGAAACATGGATTAAAGAACAGAAAAGGAAAACTACAGATGACCATCGGTTAGATGAAGAAGTAAGTCCTATGGACAGTGTATCTGTTGCTTCAGTGTCAAATAAAAGATCAAAAGTGACTGGATCTAAAGTAAAATCAGTTAGTGGCAGTTCCTGCGCTTCTTCATCCACGTCAACTGCATCTTCTGCTCGCTTGAAGGAGGAAGCGAAAAGAGCTGCACTTTTTGCAAAGGCTGCTACTCTTAAAAGGAAGCAGTTGTTGGAATTAGAAGAGGCTAAATTAAAAGCTAAGAAAGAACAGTTAGATATTGAAACTGCAATAGCAGAAGCTACTGCCAAGATAAAGGTTTATGAAGACTATGAAGCTCCAGTTAGCAAAGATGGAACATTTGAAAGCAAAACCTTCACACAAAAAGGAAGGTGAAAACATGCATCATCCCCGCATGCCAAGAGATTTGCAACAACCAACTTCTCATGACGCTGTTTTTCAGTCAACCCAGCATGTCACTGATGTTCACTCATCTGAACTGTTACATGAAAACATACAGCAGAGTAATAATATAGAGGAACTTTGCAAAGTAATGCAAAAACAGAATGACATCACTGAACTTCTTGTTAAACAACAACAACTTTCTCAGATGCCTTCAGTTGATGTTCCTGTTTTTTATGGTGATCCATTGCATTTCCATTCCTTCATGAGAGCTTTCAATCATGCTATTGAAACAAGGACTGAGAACCCTGCTGATGAACTGTACTATTTAGAACAGTATACAAGAGGTGAAGTCAGAGATCTTGTTCGGAGCTGTCAACACATGCAGCCACACAGAAGTCTTCAAGAAGCAATGGGGCTACTACAAATCCAGTATGGAAATGAGATTCAGATTGCTTCAGCTTATATGGACAAAGCCTTACAGTGGCCTCAAATTAAGCCTGAAGATGGAAAGTCATTGAGTTCTTTTTCTTTTTTCCTCACCAGCTGTTGTAATGCTATGGAAGACATTGACTACTTGGATGAGATGGACAATCCTGTCAACATAAGAATCTTGACATCTAAACTACCATATAAGATTCGAGAAAAATGGAGAGCACATGCATTTGAACTACAAGAAAAATGTCAAAAAAAAAGAGCCAAATTCACAGACTTGGTGATTTTCATTGACAAACAAGCTCGGCTGATGACAGATCCATTGTTTGGAAGTATAAACCCGGATCAACCAGCTGAAAAACGAGAAAAAAGAAAGATACATACCAGAAGTGTGAAAGACAATGGCCACAAGAAAAGTAGCTTTGCAACAGACATTACCTGTAAAGAAGAAACTACAATTAAAGCTACTAAAGCTCAACCAGAAAGAGATACAAACAACACTGCCTTTTCAACTCCATGTCTGTTCTGTTAAAAGAATCACACATTTGAAATGTGTAGTACTTTCAGAGAAAAACCTCATAAAGAAAAGGTTGAATTTCTGAAGAAATGTGGACTTTGTTTCAGCTGTTTGGTCAGAGGACATCTTAATAAAGACTGCAAACGAAAGATGTCATGTCAGTTTTGTGCTCAAAAACATCCAAGTCTGCTTCATGTTTTAAGACTTGAAGAAATTAAACCTGAATCAACCAGTGATGAAAATGAACCACAGGTCTCAAGTGCTCTTGCCTCAGTGCTTAAGGAAAATGATTTGACTGGGGACAAAGATGGTATTCTTGCAATAGTACCTGTAAGAATCAAATCAAAGAAAAGTCCAAAAATGGTTGAAACTTATGCCTTTATTGACCCAGGGAGTTCTGGTAGTTTTTGTACCGAAGATTTAGCAAGACAGCTCAATCTCACAGGCAGAAAAACAAAGATTTTTCTTACAACTATGAATAAACAGTCCAGTGTTGGTAGCTACATGTTGACAGACCTGGAAGTGAGTGGTTTGGAAGGATGTATGTTTATAGACTTGCCAAAAGTATTCACACAAAAGGAGAAACCAGTGAGCAAAGCAAACATCCCTCTACAGGAAGAACTGGATCAGTGGCCATATCTGAAAGATGTCAAATTCCCATGCATAAATGCTGATGGTGAGTCTTTTGATCGGAAACAATGCATACAAGGCCATGGAACCCTGGAAAGTGATAAACAGCCAGGACAAAGGACCATATGCAGTGAGAACACCACTCGGTTGGATAATAAATGGACCCCTTAGAGAACCCAACGGAGCATGTTCTCAAATTGAAAAGCAACAACAGGTTACTGTCAACGGAGTCATTTTGCAAACAATAGAAGAACTCACATGGCAACAATACAACCATGATTTCCCTGAAAGAAACTGTGACGACAAGTTGGAGATGTCTCATGAAGACAACCTGTTGGTTGTCTTCATGGAACAAGTAACTCGCTCATTGAGTTCAATAAATTGTCATTACTGTATGAAGCTTCCTGTCAAACATGAGCCTGTCGCAATGCCATGCAACAAAAAATTGGCTGAACAACGTGCACTTAATCTGAAGAGGAAATTTCAAAGAAACCCATCGTTCCATGATGAATACAAAACATTTATTTCAAACATGATGGAAATGGGCTATGCAGTACAAGTACCGGATCAACAACGCAACAGACAGGATGGAAGGGTTTGGTACATACCACATCATAGTGTGTACCACCCTCGTAAAAAGAAGTTGCGTGTAGTTTTCGATTGTGCTGCTTCATTCCAAGGAACTTCCCTGAATGATGTACTGCTACAAGGACCTGACCTTGCTAACTCCCTTATCGGTGTCCTCACTCAGTTCAGGCAGGGTCCTGTCGCAATGACAGCAGACATTCAAGCAATGTGTCATCAAGTCAAGGTTGCAAATGAAGACACAGACCTTTTGAGGTTCTTGTGGTGGCCTGAAGGCGACTTCTCAAGATCCCTAGAAGAGTTTAAGATGGTTGTCCATCCATTTGGTGCCACATCTTCACCTAGCTGTGCCATGTTTGCACTAAGAAGAACAGCTGAGGATAATCAAAGCAAATCATCATCAGAAACAGTGGAAACTGTACTAAATAAATTTTATGTTGATGACTGCCTAAAGGCTGTGGACACCAATGCAAAGGCCATTGTTATGGTTGAAGAATTAATTGCATTGTGCGCCACAGGAGGGTTTCATCTTACTAAATGGGCAAGTAACAGCCGGGAGCTGTTGGCTACCATCCCCAAAGAAGAGAGAGCAAAGGAGTTCAAAGATCTGGACCTAAGTAATGATACATTACCTAAGGAAAGAGCACTGGGAGTTCAATGGTGTACCGAAAGTGATGCTTTCACATTTACCATCAATGTGAAAACCAGACCGATGACAAGATGAGGAGTTCTCTCAGTGGTGAGTTCAATTTATGATCCACTGGGTTTTCTAGCACCTGTCACTCTTCTCCCAAAAGCCCTTCTTCAACAAATGTGCAAGAACAAACTTGGATGGGATGAAGAAATACCTGAAGAATTTGCAAGAAACTGGAAAAAGTGGTTGCATGAGCTTGACTTGCTTTCAAGTTTCAGCATTAAGAGATGCATAAAACCACCTGAGTTCAAGTCTACCGTTACATCCAAACTCCATCACTTGCAAGTGAGTTGGGATACGGGACTGTCACATATCTGACCATAAAGAATGAAGAAGGAAAATTTCATTCTGCTTTCATCATCGGAAAGGCCCGTGTTGCACCAATAAAGCAGACTACAATACCAACAATGGAACTTGCAGCTGCTGTCGTTGCTGTAAAAATGGACAAAATGTTGAGGAAAGAAATGCAACTCAACTTAAAAGACTCACAGTTTTGGACTGACAGCACTACAGTGTTATCTTACATCTCATCTGAAACGCACAGATTCAAAACTTTTGTTGCAAATAGAGTTGCAATTATAAGGGAAAACACAAAGCAATCTCAATGGAGATATGTCAATACTTCCCTCAATCCAGCAGACTGTGCATCACGTGGGTTGACAGCAGAAAACTTTTAAAAAAATGAGGAATGGATAAAAGGCCCAACATTTCTTCAAAGTCCAGAAGAGTCATGGCCTCAAGGTCATGAAAGTAAACCTGTGGACCATGATGATGCTGAGTTGAAGAAGAAACTAAACGTAAACTTAATATTGACAACAAGTGCTCCATGTCCTACAAACCAGCTGATTGAGTACTATTCCAGCTGGTACAAGTTAAAAAAGGCTGTAGCACGGATGCTAAGATAAAAAAAAAACTTGTTACAACTTAGCCAACAAAGACAAAGTCAACCAGCAACGCAGATACTGTCAAAAGGATGGATGAGTACAAGACTAAAATGAAAATGAATCCAATGTCAGTACAAGACCTGCAAGATGCAGAAAGGACAGTTGTTCAGTATAGCCAACCCCAACAGTTTCCAGAAGAAATCTCATCTCTGCAAAGAGGCGTTTGCGTGAAAAGGAACAGTGAGATCTATAAATTAGATCCTCTCATTGTTGATTACACGCTGAGAGTTGGTGGCAGACTCTGCAATGCAGCCATGCCTGAAGAGGCTGTACATCCTGCCATTCTCTCAAAAGACATGCACATATCAAAACTCATTCTCAGGAATATTCATGAACGATCAGGACATAGTGGAAGAAACTATGTGCTTTCTCAATTACGACAGAAATATTGGATTCCCAAGGCACATTCATCAATAAGAAAATTGCTTTCAAACTGTACTAAATGTCGAAAGCTTCATGGAAAACCCGGAGAACAAAAAATGTCTGACTTACCACAAGATCGAGTTTTGCCTGATTCACCACCTTTCACTAATACAGGTGTCCATTTCTTTGGACCAATCGAAATAAAGAGAGGACGAAGTAATGTTAAAAGATACGGTGTCCTATTTACATGCCTTGCAATCAGAGCTGTGCATATAGAAGTGGCTCATTCACTGGACACAGACTCTTGTATAAATGCTATACGGAGATTTATGTGTCGAAGAGGACAAGTCCTGGTGCTTCGCTCAGACAACGGCACTAACTTTGTTGGTGCTGAAAAACAGTTGCGCGAGTCTATTCAGCAGTGGAACCAATCAAAAATTGAAGATACACTGAGACAAAATGAGATTCAGTGGATATTTAATCCACCAAGTGGCTCTCATTATGGTGGAGTTTGGGAGAGGCAGGTACGATCTGTGAAAAGAGTCCTGAGCTCTGTGCTGCAACAGCAGATGCTTGATGATGAAGGTCTCCAAACAGTGCTCTGTGAGGTTGAAGCTATCATTAAATGCAAGACCTATAACAAGTGTTTCTGATGATCCTAGTGACATTGAACCATTGACTCCTAACCATTTGTTATTACTGAAAAAACAACCTCTGTTACCAGCTGGACTATTTCAACAGGCAGCTCTCTATGTTTGCAGAAGATGGAGGCAGTCTCAGTACATTGCTGACCTATTTTGGAAACGGTGGACAAAAGAGTATCTTCCCACACTTCAAGAACGTCAAAAGTGGTTTCAAATTAAAGAAAACGGATGTGGTCCTAATCATGGATGAAACCGCTCCTAGGAATGCATGGATCATGGGAAGAGTCCTGAAAACTTTGCCAGATAAGAAGGGTCTTGTTCGTAAAGTTCTTGTGAAAATGATGACCAACACATTGGAAAGACCCATTGACAAGCTGTGCTTGATTCACAAAAAGGACATTGTATAAAGACATTCATGGCACCCCTGTTTTGAATATATTCTATATATGTTTGCTCTTGCTAAAGTTATGTTATATAATTGATATGTTTTCCTCCATATGCAATTATGGGGCCGGAAATGTAAGAGCCAAAAATGTCAGTTTGTAACATTATTGATTATTGNGTTCCCACTCTGATCTGACTTTTGTCAGCATATGAACTGTAACAGGCGCTCTAAACTCACCCGATCCCGTTGAACGAACCGCCTCAGTTCAGGGGGGTTTTATGAACTGAATGGTGTGGCTTGTTACTGGAACTGTGGAACTGATTTGTTTTTTTTTATTTTGTTAATTTAATTTGCTTTCTTTGTGTATTATTTCCTTTTTAATATGGCCATTTAAATGTTTTTTTTCCTTTCTTATTGTAATGTAAATAATTAATCACTGTGAATACAAGGCACTCACATCTGCAACTTCTAGTCCGTCTACTCCTTCCTGAGCCGTATCTAGACTTCTAAGAACTAGCCCATTGACTTTGTTGGTCATGATCTATTTTTAATTATCTAGAAATGTAGTATACTGGTTACACAGATATGCTACATATGCCTTTATTGACCCAGGGAGTTCTGGTACTTTTTGTACTGAAGATTTAGCAAGACAGCTCAATCTCACAGGCAGAAAAACAAAGATTTTTCTTACAAACCAGCTGATTGAGTACTATTCCGACTGGTACAAGTTAAAAAAGGCTGTAGCATGGATGCTAAGATTAAAAAAAAAATCTTGTTACAACTCAGCCAGCAAAGACAACTCATCCAAAAGACAACCAGCAAAACAGATACTGTCAAAAGGATGGATGAGTACAAGACTAAAATGAAAATGAATCCAATGTCAGTAGAAGACCTACAAGATGCAGAAAGGACAGTTGTTCAGTATAGCCAATCCCAACGATTTCCAGAAGAAATCTCATCTCTGCAAAGAGGCGTTTGCGTGAAAAGGAACAGTCAGATCTATAAATTAGATCCTCTCATTTTTGATAACACGCTGATAGTTGGTGGGAGACTGTGCAATGCAGCCATGCCCGAAGAGGCTGTACATCCTGCCATTCTCTCAAAAGACATGCACATATCAAAACTCATTCTCAGGAATATTCATGAACGATCAGGACATAGTGGAAGAAACTATGTGCTTTCTCAACTACGACAGAAATATTGGATTCCCAAGGCACATTCATCAGTAAGAAAATTGCTTTCAAACTGTGCTATATGTCGAAAGCTTCATGGAAAACCTGGAGAACAAAAAATGTCTGACTTACCACAAGATCGAGTTTTGCCTGATTCACCACCTTTCACTAATACAGGTGTTGATTTTTTTGGACCAATCGAAATAAAGAGAGGACGGAGTAATGTTAAAAGATACGGTGTCCTATTTACATGCCTTGCAATCAGAGCTGTGCATATAGAAGTGGCTCATTCACTGGACACAGACTCTTGTATAAATGCTATACGGAGATTTATGTGTCGAAGAGGACAAGTCCTGGTGCTTCGCTCAGACAACGGCACTAACTTTGTTGGTGCTGAAAAACAGTTGCGC
>NW_006800455.1:353908-358191 GCF_000485575.1 Poecilia formosa | reverse complement strand
TTTTGCATCCACTGAAAACAAAGATGGTAACAAATAAACTGGACAGTATGCTGTACGTTTAGTGATATTTTCACAGTTGCGGTCTCGACTGGTCTTGAAATAAAATGCAGAGTCCTCAGAGCCCGAGACTGAGACAAGACAGAGACCATCAAAAAATGGTCTTAAGACCGGTCTCGAGACCAAGACCAATTTCGAGTACCACAACACTGGTAGAACTTGTAGACAAAACTTACTTGCCTTTCTCCTCTTCTCTTTGTCACTCCCTTCTCAGAAAAATAAAAGACAAGCTCTAACTGGAAGTTATCAGAACACGCGGTGGGCAGCTTGCTGGAGCTGTCCGCTGAGTCTCCTCCTTTCATGAAAGCTTGGTAAAAACTCACATAAGTTGTCTGTGGTTCTTTATTTTTTATGTAGGTTCAGAAAATACCTATCAACAAATATGTTAAAAAATATATATTTTTGTAAAAGTTACATAGTGCAGCTTTAAACTTTTTTACCTGATGTTTATTTACCCCTATGTTTGAAGGGCTCTACTGCAGGGTGTGACTGGACCGCCAGAGCTAGTGATCCTGCAGGGTTGTGCTCAGAAGGTGAGCTTTTGTGCAAATGTTCCTATCAGACTCATCACTTGGGGCCTCTTATATAAAAAAAAAAAGTGCCAGTTTGGCGGACAAATTTAGAAAAGGGCGGCACACACACAAAAATCTGATGTATAAAGCAGTGCATACACATATACCTGTGCACCTTTCCTTTATACATCCCAATTAGCAGGAAATAGAGCACAGCTTCTGGTCCGCCCTGTCGTCACCCATAAATACAAATGGAAATTAGCATAAATACTTGGAAGACTGCCACCATGTTAAATACTAACCATGGCAACGGTCCTTGCAGTGTAAGTATTTATGTTAATAATTCTTACATATTTTATTCAAAAGGTGCTTTCAGGATATTTAAGGTCACCTCACAAAAATAAAAATAATGCATTTTAAAGAAAAATTTCAAATAAATAAATAAAGAGATCCAAGTGCAAATGCTTGTTTGAACAGCAGCACATTCATTCGGGATTTAAAGAAAGATCGTGCTAGTGTTTTTCAACCTTTTTTGAGCCAAGGTACACTGTTTTAATTGAAAAAATCTCAAGGCACACCACCAACCAAAAATGTAAACAAAGATACTCTGTAGTCGCCTGTATTATATATATAGTCATTCTTATCAAAGTGTCTTGAATAGGAATTAAATAAATACAAATGCATTTTTATCACATTTTACATTTCTTATTTCAAATTGCACGTAACATGTCCACTTCAAAAATACACCTGAACAGTGCCACAACAATGTGATCTTAAATTTAACCCTATAACGCCAAACGTATCAGATGTGATACATGAATTTTTGAGACCTCCAAATGAGCAGTGTGACATTTTTTTCCCCTAAAAAACCCGATGTATACAATTAGACACATGTAGTGCACTGGTAATCCAACAGAGGGTAGTAACTTTCTCACCAGAGGCCTTTCCACTGATACTACTAGACTGCCATGGAAAAGGACTGGGACACATGCGGTTTCAGTAGGAAAACTTTGCCAATTTTAGAAGGCTAAGATAAGAAAAAAAATTGTTTTGGGGTGAACTATCAATAGGAACACTTACTGAGTTGATGCAATGTAAAATTACTTAGTATTTTATCATAATTTTTTTGTAAAACCGTGTTGAAAAGTGATGTATCAAATTTGATACAGTGGGTCAGTTAACTCAAAAAATCAGTCAATTGTCTTTTTTATTGTACTTCATGTATTTTACATCACATCAAGCAATGTACAGTCTTTTTTTCATATAAACTAATGACATGTTTCCATGTTCATAATTTGGTATATCTATAGCTTAAAAATAGATATGCAACTTGCACCTTTTGTTTATTTTCATTGAAAACTGACCAATTCAAAGATAAAATAAACACTATTTTTTGTGCCTGTGTGTTTTTTTAGATGGCAAAAACATACACTGTTGAAGATATTCTGAATATGATTATGGATGGGAATTCAAGTGAGGATGAGGATGAGGAATGGACTCCTGCAAGGATTGAGGAACACCTAGATAGCGGAGATGATGAAGAAGAGGAAAACCTTTCTTTGCATACCATCTGAAGAATGTCACGCTGTCGACGAAATCATGGTGCCTTTCAAAGGAAAATCACATCTACGCTGCTACATGCCAGGAAAACCTCACAAGTGGGGGTTCAAGATGTGGGGACGTGGTGGGCAAAGTGGTTATATGACTTTGATGTGTGCCAAGGGGGAGGAAATCTTGACCAAGAGAAATCTGATGTTGGTGCTACAGGAGATGTTGTCCTGAAAATGACCTCAACCCTTCCAGCAGGAAAGAATCACAAAGTTTTTGCTGACAATTTCTTTACGTCAGTTCCAATGGTAGAGCACTTGAAACAAAGAGGAATCTACTACATAGCACAGTCTGAATGAACAGGGTGAAGAATTGCCAAACGATGGATGAGAAAGAACTGAAGAAAAAGGGATTACTGGATTTCAGAGTAAACCAGGAAAACAACATCATTGTGAGATGGTATGAGAACAAAGCTGTGAACCTGCTCTCTTCTTTTGTTGGTGTTGAACCACTGGGCAGTGTGAAGCGTTGGGATTGAAAAGCCAAAACCCACATAATGGTTCCCAGACCGGCCATTGTTGACACTTACAACAGGTTTATGGGAGGCATTGACCTTCTTGATATGCTTTCTGCACTGTACAAGTTCAGCTTCAGATCCCAAAGATGGTACATCTACATTTGGTGGCACACCTTCACAGTGGCAGTAATCAATGCATGTATCCGCTACAGAAGAGACCTGGAGAAACTGCATCCCAGGCAGAAACACCTGCCCCTGCGAAAGTTTCAGGCCTCTGTTGCCACTGCCCTCACAAGTGCACGAAAGGTCAAAAATTGTGGCAGACCTTTGTCCTGGCAACGCCAACCCCTCCTAGGAGGAGGAAAACCACTGAGTTGCCCCCTGATGTGAGAAAGGATGGCCTCAATCATTTCCCAACATGGGAAACCCAACAGAGATGCAAGCCCTGTGTGGGCCACTTTGCCCATGTGTTCTGTGAGAAATGCAGAGTGCATCTTTGTCTGAACAAGGACATAAACTGTTTTCAAGCCTATCATAATGCAAAATAAAAAGGTTGTGAGCCACAATATGTGTAGAAAATAACTGAAATGTTATGTTCTCGAGACTGCCACCCTGCCAGTTCCATTGGTGGATTTGTTATTGCTGCATTGCTGTAGCACTTTTTATGTTTGGAAGTAACAATTTAAGTTATTTTATTATGTTTTTGTTTGTTCAAGAAAAAATTATTTTTGAGCATTGTGACCCGATGTATCAAATATGATACAAAATGAAACTCATATATGGAAAATGATATTTGAAAAAAAAAAAAATTGTTTGTTCAGAGGGACCAATAAAAGCTCCAGTTTCAAAGAATTGGAATTTTCTGTCAGTTATTTCATGGTGTGGGCTTTACAGGATTAAAGAAGTTGTAAAAAACTTCAAAGTGTTTTACAAACTAATCCACAAGCATTCTTTTATCCGGAATACAGAAAATAATTCTTATTCTGAAAGAAGCAATAATATTTGGGAAAGATTTCACTGTTACAATATGAAGATTTGCATGTACAAAATGTCAATATCTGTATATTTTACCCATCTAGTGTGAAACCTGTGCATATTTGGATGGAAACAGCTGATTTCCTGACAGAAATTGAAGAAAGACAAATCTCTTCCTCAACAGCTCTCAGATTCTCTCTATTTTTAGTTTTTATAGTAGCCAAGCTTGAGAAGCTCACTTCACACAGACATGTTGTGGGAAATGGACCCATGTTCTTTCCAACTACTGCTGATCTTCACTGTCTTTTCCATCACTGTCGTCAGTCTTGCTAGATACGATGCTCTCACCACCATAGACATAATATAAGGATAGACGCCTCATGGACCACTCTTGCCTATTGTCGCTGACGAGATTTAGGGCGGCCATCTTGGAGCGGTACGCCACTCCACTCAGTGTTATGTGTTTAGCAGGCACAATGACGTATCAGCGCATTTAATCGATCATAACACGCTTTTTTGTTACTGGAAACCATATTCAAACATCTATCAAAGCAACATTTATAAACAATTGTATTTTTTAAGTATGTTTTTAAAAAATATTAAAGGGAACATTTCACTTTAATTTTGTTAAATTTATTAACCAATAAATAAAAATTTATTGGTTAATAAATTTA
>NW_006800455.1:351229-353375 GCF_000485575.1 Poecilia formosa | reverse complement strand
AAGTAATATTCTAACCACAATATACACACAATAATATGTTCATCTTACTTGTGAAATGTTGTCTGTGGAGCCCTCACATCAATAATCCATAGATCCGAACAACAATATCCCTCAGTGCTGAGGCATCTTCTGCTGTTTTGATTGAGCAAAGTAGGAGGGTATACCGCTCCAAGATGGCCGCCGTATTTCCTGCACTGGAGCGGCCAATGCGGGGTCTACTCTTATATTATGTCTATGTTCACCACTACCTGTAACATTCAAGCATCACTAATTCTCTTGTTTTAATGTAAAATGCTCTGTACCTACTGCCATCTAGTGGTAAGAAAATTACATGATTACGCCACTAGCCACTACTAACCATGGTTTCGTTCACACCGAGCTTAGGTGCAGCGGCTTTATTTCCCTCCTGTAGTGGCAGCTTGACAGCCCTCAACTTAAAAGCTGCATCATATGAGTTTGAAAACATTTCTCCGTCGTGCCTGCTGCTAGCATGTGGTTGTTCTAAATGAAAATTAACGCATTCTTCTTTGATCTACAATTTTGACTTCTAATGATTCACTTCCTGCTAGAGAGCCCCCTGGTGGCTGAAGAAAAATACACAGAAAAGCCGCATCGGGCTACAATCCGCATGGTTCAAAGTTTAGGAAAAATGTAGCAGCTTACAGTCCAGAAAATACGGTAACATAGGTGAAATTGAATAATTTCCATGGCACACCTGACGATCACTCACGGCACACTAGTGTGCCGCGGAACATTGGTTGAAAAGCACTGTGCCAGAGAGTCTTTTGTGGTGAGTGGGGAATGTGGACGTTTATTCTAAATAGAAAACTCGCGTGTATAAGTTGCACATTTACAACTTATACTTTCTATACATAAAGGCCGAAACCTTTTCCTCAGAGATGCGGCGGAAAACTTTCTCATTCCTTGTTGACCGATCTCACTCATTCTGTACTCGTTCATCAGTAAGTAAGCGGAGGGGAAAAAAATTACCTCATCGTGGGACCAGGTAGCAGCAGAATATTGAGAGGAATTCATCACAAATTAAAAATAATAATAATAAAAATATTAAAAAGAGTACTCTTTACAAAATACAGTAAGAAGAGAGAGCCAGCTAGAAACAACAAATGGCTGACTCTAAACCAATCAGCTGCTGATTCTAAGCAGCCCCATTTGGCTGGCCCGATTGGAACCACAGCTCTTGTGGTTCCAAGGAGTCGAATGGAACCGGGTCGGAAATTCTAATGCAATCACTGTCGGCCCTACTTTGAACCCGTGCCGTGCCGTTCCTTGCAGTGCGAAAACGGCTTAAGAGTGGGGCCGGGGGATGGAGCTAATGACAAGGCCCTTTGTACCCAAATAATGAAGCTCATGATAATTTAACTTTACAACACAGACATACCCGCAACTGCGGAGCTTACATGTTTCACCACCACAGAGGTGAAACTTGTCATTCTGAAATCCATCTGACATGAAGTACAACTAGGGTTGGCACACGTCCCTTAAAATACGGAATCGTCCCATATTTGGCTGTTACATGTATGGGACGCGAGTTGTTCCGTATTTCTATAAATGTCCAATAGAAATGCCTATCACACATCAAGACTAATTGTAACAATAATGACCAAAATAAAACACAGGATATATTAAGGTCAGCTCGTGGTGTGCATAGACATGAATATATATGATATGATATATGATATGATATGATATGATGTCTATGGTGGTGTGAGCTAAAGGACCCCCAGAACACTACGGACCGACGCTCTTGTGGTTGCCTAGAGACGGACTCTACGCAGCCGCGGTGAGCTGCTATTGACCGCGTCTTTTTAAAACATCCTCAACCCAATTGTCTTCAAAAGCAAAACCTCTCGTAAAGATATGGACGTGAGAGGGAAGACTCAAATTCCAGGCTGAACATGTTAGTGAAAATGAATACAGGCAATTAAAACAAATGTGTTCAATCTGGCGCAGTGTGCAGTGTGTTAAGGAAGAATTTCTAAATAGGTTAACTTTGGAAAAAAGTTGGCTCTCTCTTCCTTTAGATCCCAGGTCCTCTCGGCGGGCCATGTGTAGGCACAAGGAAAACAACAATGCGTGTTGACATCACAGAATTACAGAGTTTAATCCAATATAAGACAATGCATAA
>NW_006800455.1:348307-350769 GCF_000485575.1 Poecilia formosa | reverse complement strand
TCCAACATTATCCCTGCAATAAATGAGCAAGTTAGATACAATATACTGCATATTTAAAAACTTACAAACTATCAATAAACCTCCAGTTGAATAGTTTTTGTACAATTTTTTTCTTTCTTTTTTTACATATCTTCATTTTGTGTCCGTGTTTCTTGATGCTCCTTGAAGTAAGATGAGTTCAATGGCACGTCGTAGATGAAAACTTGTTAATAGGAAAAACAAAGATGATCCTCTGGTCTCCAGCAGCTCATTTTCCTTATATTTTGAACTCAGGGTCGTCAGCTCAGTAACCGATGCTCACCTATTTAGGGATTATTATGCCCAGAATTTGGTGAGTTTAACAAAGAGGTCGTTCCCTCTTTTCCAATTTGATGACATCAAAAGCAGAGTAGAATGAAAGAAATCCTGATGAACATCTAGGTGTGAGGTCGTCCTCCGGTCAGGGAAGATCCTGAGTCACACCAGGTTGTGGTCCTTTGTTATCCAATGAGGTCATCAGCTGGTCACCATACTGGAACAGAGTCTGTCAAATATCTAGAGCTCCTTCATGCATTTTAAAATAAAATAAGTAATTCCTTCCAATTTGAATTAATATTTTATTTGCACTGATTTATTAATTAATACTCTAATCATTCCTTATTGTTTCAAGTCATATATTGTTCTTGTTATCAAATCTTATTTTAATAGTTACTTTATTATCATAAAGTAAGAGATTTTGTGGTAGCTTTTAGTTTTATTTATTTCTCTTTAAAACTTTATTTCAAATGATCATTTATTTCCTTATGTTAAGTCTCTTCCAGTATTTTTTCCTTTTGTATTATAAATCAGTAAACTTCGAATTTTAAGAAGCTGCTCATTTAGAATTGTATTTTGTCAATCTTTTGACCCTCTTTTTATAAAAGGCCTACATCAGAGAAATAAATGTTTTCCCATTGTGTTGAACCCAAACCTTAACCATATTTTAGAAGCAGTTCCATAATTGTTAATTTGTAAATCTCCAATTTAGACCAATTTAGTTTCAATCATCATATTTTCTATTTTAAAACCTTAAAGAATGATCAGCCTGTTTTACATGAGTAAAGTTAACCGTGTCACTAAATATCAAAAATGACTTACTTTATTCCAATCATAGTTTTAAATCCCAAAATTTCAACCATTTTTACCTTTGATCCATTTATTCTTTTGAAAAACTATTTATATTTAATTGGATAATGAATTACCCTTTTTATATTGTTTATCAATTATCAATGCATTTTCAGTTTTGGGGAGAAATTCCATACAGCTAAGTTCATTAAATGATGTAAATATTTAGTTTAGACCTTCCTGGATGTCTTAGTGAAACAACTTATTTTAAATCATATGAAAGAGATTCAACAATCCAACAATCACCTTCCCTGTTTTAAGAAACACCGTTTTATGTAAATTATTTGACAGGTAATATTAAGTTTAATGTATTCAATTTATAATTTTTTGTTATTCCATATTCAAATAGTTAGCTCATATTTAATGCTGCTAATACACCATAAAATATTTAATGAATTTTGATTTAACTTCAATAATCTCTTTTTCCGAAAAGTAAAGAGAGATCCAAACTAAAAATTTGCTTATTAGATCAATTCCATTCATGTCCCCCTGTTTCTATAACAGAACAAACGTTCTGTCATAGAATACAATAAAAATCCTATACAAGTCATTGAGATGAAATCCGCTATCACCACTAACTTTAGCATCATATAACACAGTTGGATGCAATTTAAACATGGTGTCCCAGATGCATTACAATCTGCACACCTCAAATAAAGAATTTAATGTTTGATTAAATTTATGAAATCAACATAGAACTTGGTGTCATTAGCTCAGTACGCTCTGCAGACACTCATCAATCCACTTTAACACCTTAATTTTAAATTCCATTTAAATTTAAATTCAGTTTTCACTGAATGGTAGCCACTGTACTATGCAAATAAAATTTAGATTATCTTGTTTAGTAGATGAAGCGTAACACACAATGAAATTCAGCTATGGTTAAGAAAAACTTATGTAATTGTAATAGTTCCCTTCCCATTCCTGTTTTAGGCAGGAAGGGAAAAACACATTAGCATTTTGTGAGACAAACAGAGTGAATCATGGAGGAAGTTAATGCATTTCCGAGAAATGCAGAATCGTAACAGTTGGGTCACACGAACTCTCTAACTGCATTGTAAAACCTCAGACACCAGGAGATGGGGTGTCCTCAACACTTAGCATTTCACAGCATGGGTTCAGGACGTGAAGGCAACAGGGTGCATCAGTGCTATAACTAAAGTAAGGAGAGAACAATGGCATCACACACTACAAAAATTTAAAAGAACTTATTCACCACTACCAAGTTTTGTTGGCATCCATTTCATCTCCAACCTGCAGACTGAAGGGAACCCCAGGAGTGGCCTTTGGCGCTCAGGTCACATGATCAGAGGTGAGCA
>NW_006800455.1:318129-321569 GCF_000485575.1 Poecilia formosa | reverse complement strand
TGAAAGTTCTTCAGTCTCAGGTTCCTGTAGGCAGGGGATCAGTTTGAGGTTTGAATTAAGACCGCTGCTTTTTGTATTTCTGTGTTTTCTAACTTTTCTTCTAGTGATCCGGACAGGTAATGTCCTGCTATGAAATGTCGGGGGGCCAGACACATTCTGGTGGAAGACGGTTGTAAAAATAATATCTGGACCCCGGTCTCAGACCTCAGAAACGCAGAGTGCCGGATCCTCAGGGAGGTCAGAGGCAGGTTTTAAATTTATTTTCTCAACAAGTGCTACATGATGTCAGACAGAATGGATCAGGAGAGGAACACTGAGACCCTGTTTACACGACAATGATCCAACGAAAATGGAATTTTTGTTTTGATCCTGTTAATACATTTACATGAATACGTTCTAATTACAATCTTTGTTTATACAGTAACGGTACACATTACTCTCGCCACGCCACTAGTCGGTGCTAGGTTCTTTGAAACAAAGTGCGCATGTGTCAAAAAAAAAAAAAAAAAGATCTACTTGAAAGCACGTCGATTCGCGTTTCCCCATCAAGTACCGTTCCTCCATATATTGGGGGAATACACGTACTATGTGTGTCTGATTAGGGCGCAGTTGAGAAGGACCTCGCTGCAGCAAACAGAAAGGGGCGGGAAACTAGAGGTTGTGTACAACCTCTAGTTAGTGTTGAGATGCTTTACCAAGGCCGAGAAAGAGTCACATGCTGTTAAACAAAGGGCCCATAGTAAATAGTTACATTTTTGATTCTGTTAGACACCAAGGTCCATTTCCCACGAGAAACAGAAACTTATCAGGCCACAGAGTCATGGTGTGATTTCAGGGAGTGTCTTCCGTTCATATAATCAGCTGCCCTCCTCTTTCTCCTCAGACGCTGCACAGACTTTTTTAGAAACTCTTCTCGGATGTAATGGTAAAGCGTCTCCTTTCAGCGCTGTTAAGTTAATAAAATAAGTAAAGTCTGAATGCTTTTCTTGGCTGATTTTATGCTCCGTGTGTCAATACAAATTATGATTCATCGATTGAGATTCTCGTTCTCAACATTAGGTAGAGGTTGTTGAGTTAAAATGTTAAAACTAAGCATTTTAACTTGAGTTTTAACTCATCTCAAGTTAAAACAACATTTTAACTCAAGTTTTAACTTTTTATCTCCTCGGTTGGTTTGGTCACATGAGCTGCAGACTAACAGACAATCTTTTAAGAATACTTTGAATGGCAGGTAAAATGGTAGGTAAATAGTGGTGAAACCAAAATCAACTCTGTCTCAAGTGTTTGCTGAAAGAACATGAAAGATGGCAAGAAATATTTTAGCAGAGAGCATCCATCCTCGTTATTTATCAGTTTGAACCTCTGAGCTCATGAAGGTGTTACTGTGTTCCTTTGGCAACTAAGGACATCTATTAGAAGTCATTTATTGACAGTGCAATAATTATTCTTAACCAAACTAAATAATTTTTATCTACAGCATGCTAAGTGTTTTGCTTTATTCACAAATTGTTGATAATCAGTCATATCAATCAATCAATCATATCTTTATTCCAGACACAAAAAAGGTCTATAGAAAAAGGTAAAAACAAGTAAAATAAAATAAAAATAAACATGACATGATATTATTCACCGAGTCACAAATAAATGATGACACCAATGATTCCATAATCTTGAAGAGAATCTCACACTAAAAGTAGGATTTACTAAAATTGTAATTATATTATTGCATGACACAGATAATCTACACATGCATTTATACATAAGATTCCTGAGCACAGCTGCAAATGTGGGAACAGCATTATGTACAAACATATGGCTAGCACTTCTCCATCTAGGCACTTTCAGTAGTAGCCTCATGCCATCATTGTATGCCAAATAAAGTCTCTGCAGGCAACTTTTTTTTTATCGTTTTTTTGTATGAATGGCCTATTTTAAAACTTTTTTCATATATAAGACGCACTGGAATATAAGGCACACTGTGGGCTTTTGAGAAAATTGAAGGTTTTTAAGTGCGCCTTATAGTGTGGAAAATATGGTAGTTGTGTGACCACCCCCACGCCACTAGAGGAAGTCGCAAGCCTGAAAACATGTGACTAAGGAGCAGATTTAAAAGTACAACAAAAGCTACAGAATTTGCTAAAAACTGTGAGTTGCGCTGAAGTAAGTAAAAGAGAGAAGTTCAAAAACATTCTGAGAGTGAAACTCGTTCCTAAAGGTGAAAATATATCACAGATTTCAAAAGAAAATAAAAACGGAAGTATAGGAAATAGTGCCCCCTTCACTTACGGAATGCAATGGTCCCATTTCCAAATAAGGTATGAGACTGACAGTGGTCCGTCCCTGCCCCTTTCTGTTTGCTGTAGCGAGGTGTACTTGGCAGAGGCGCAAAAAGTGGGTATGCAGCGTATGCAACGCATAGGGGTGCAGCACCAGAGGGGGCGCCAAAACCCCGTCTGGAGGGGGCGACGCACCGATTATGTTTTCCCATACACTTCAGCGTGCCTCACGCTCCTTCACCTCTCGCACATAACGAGGTAAATGTAGCGATTTTTACACTTCACGTATCGTCACCTCGGCGCTCCTTCACTCCAACGTTCCTTCCCTCTGGGGAGGGTGGGTGAGGGGGAGGCCCTGATTTATGTTTTCGCATCCACCTGAATAATGTGTAGTTGCGCCACTGGTACTTGGATAAGAGTGCTGAACAAGCGAGTGCCTGTTATGATCGCTTGACAAGCACACGTGTATTTTGCCACCTGGGCTGTGCAGAGCGGTGAAGAGAAGCTGGGGGAACCGTATCTGATGGGGAAACACGAATTGTAGTAACACCAGCATTGTCAGTAGCTTCTTTTTCTTCTGTGGATTGTCGGAAGGAGTTTTGCGTCATACTATGCATGAGCTAGGGATTCCCTGACAGAAAATATCCATTTATTCTGTTTACAAGACAACGGACACTGGTACGTTTTAGAAACATTGCACTCTGGAACCCGTTTTCAAACTGTGCCGTTGTCAGAGAAAACATTCACCATTTTCGTGTGAATGTACAGTACAAACTAGGGCTGTTGTAAACGAATATTTTAGTAATCGAGTAATCTATTGATTATTCTTACGATTAATCGAGTAATCGGATAAAAAAAATTATAAAGTGAAATATTGGTAAATCTGGCATAATACCGGTGTTACTATCAGATATCAATATCAGTCCAATTTTTCATATTTGTGCATCCCTAACAGTTGCTTTTTTGTAGTTTAGAAAACTAACCTGTAACAATAATAGCTCACTTTCTAAGTTAACCAGAAGAAAAGTTATAGAAAAATCTGAAATTATACTGAATTTAATAAAGAGGCAGGCTCACAAATATGCTTATAAAAAATGTCTACAATCCAGCTTTTAGTTTATGTATCCATCTTCAGTGAGTTTAATCTATTAAACTCACTGAAGA
>NW_006800455.1:312683-317458 GCF_000485575.1 Poecilia formosa | reverse complement strand
AACATAAATTAACGAAGCTTCGAGGCAGGTAAATTTTCCTCGAGGAATTTTAGTAATCGAGGTACTCGAATCATTCGAGGAATCGTTTCAGCCCTAGTACAAACACAACGCAACTCTTCCGTTTTCACACGAAATTGTTGTCGTGTAAACAGGGCCTGAAGACCCGGTTAGAACCCAAAGAACAAGACATCAGCATCTCTTCATCCCTCAATCATCTCCTGAGGCTGAGAACATTTTGCTATGATTGATTAAGTTTCTTATTGTGGTTTTAGTAGACTGTTATGGTTTGATTAGATAATCAATTATTTGCTTATTTAATGTATAATCGTATCAGCCAAAATAATACAAATGGCCATTTAAAGAACAAATCATATTAAGAGATCAACAGTAAATGCATAAATATTTACTATTTTAAAAAGATTTGTTAGGGCTTTCTGTTTGTTTTATTAAGAAATGTTGACATATTAATTCAGTGTTCATTTAATGTATTTTTAATGTCAGACACAGACCTTCTGCCCAGGGGCAGTTCTAGATGGGGGTCAGCCGGGTACAGAAGAAATTATACTAAATAAATGTATTTTGTTAACATTTAGAGGTGAATTTTTTTTAACCTTCACAATTTTATTTTAACAATGAATTAACAATTATAGTGCTGCACTTTTAGCTGCTGTATTGAGATGGGATCATACTTTTCATCTGCTTGATCAGGATCTGCAACCTGAATCTCTGGAGACACAAGTGGCTCTTTGGTTTACTTGATATATCAAATGATTAAATATTGCTCTGTTTTTTTGTTTCATTCTTTAAGTGTTGCCATGGAAAAACACCCTCGTGGTAAATTTGATCTAGAACCAGCCTCCAAACCTAACTCCTCACTTGTATAAATATTCTGTACAATACCAGAATTTTCACATAACTTTTATACTTTTGGAGCCCTGTTTGAGGACACATTGTTATTATTAAATTAGGTATTCAGTTACTCAGTACTTGAGCAGTTTACCAAATACATTTTATACTTGCTTAATTAAACATGTTTAAGGTGTGCTACTCTGATTGGAGTACAATTTTGGAGTACTCTATGTACGAATGATTGCTCTCTGGATCACTTTTTTTAAAGGTAGTTGCCTTTATTTGAAAGTAGTTTGACAGGAAAGTGGATAATGAGAGAGGGGTAAGATGCAGCCTGCGACCACCGCCACGATGACTAAGGCCTCAATATGTGGGTTGTGCTTTGCGCCTGCGCCATCACAGCACCCCCTCTGGATCACTTTTTAAAAACAAAAATCACTGTCATAAATATTGTCTATTGCTGCAGAAGC
Organism: Poecilia formosa; assembly: GCF_000485575.1. Lineage (NCBI taxonomy): Eukaryota > Metazoa > Chordata > Actinopteri > Cyprinodontiformes > Poeciliidae > Poecilia > Poecilia formosa. Next base: position 316,139 of record NW_006800455.1, on the reverse strand, counting down.
CAACCTACCCCATGAAAGAAGGGTGACATGTTGTGTCACCCGCCATGGTGGGCATCCCTTATTTTGATTTCTGAAAGGTGGCAACCCTAAGTACAACAAACCAAGAGAACAACAGAAACGTCAGGCTACTGGTCACTAATGATGAAACAACACAAATTGTAATCAGTTCAAAACCACAGATGGGTTCGGACCATTTTGACATTATCAATTTCAACTCGGAGCCTGGAGCAGCTAGCAACTGCTGAAGCTAGGTTTATTGTTGACGTGTTGAAGCAAGCACACAGCAGCGCGCATTGAAGCGGGTACGAGAGGCACGCACCGCATGCACAGCGTGTAGCAGCACCTCATGCATCTCTGGATGTTAGTAACTCGGCATGGATTGCGAGCGCTACCGTTCACACAAACTGGTCGATATGGAAGATGCTCTTCCAGGTGGCTCCAATGTAAACCTTATCTGTAAACGCAATACTGCTGTCTTGGCTCAAAAATGCGCTCACCCCAAACTGTCAAAAGCGCAACTATAACTCAGTCTTGGGTTCCTGACATCACCGCTGTCAGGGACCTTTTCTCTCTGTTGGTGGACAGAGAGAAAAGGGGATGTAAGCTGCCTAGCTGGGCTGATACAATTTACAATTAGTCTACAGTTAACTAACACTTTGTGAATAATGTCAGAGTTGCTATCTATAACTAGTCCGGTTCTTTCGCTGGGCTGGCAGTTTTGGCGGGTCTCAATCGCTGCTAACAGTGACTGAGAGGTTCAGAGTAATCTGGGGCCTCATGCATAAAGCGTGCGAGTGTAACATAGTGCACACGGTTCATCTTTTCTTGCTCTCTTTTACCATCCTTTTCACTTCGCCACTCCGTGGAGCTCCACTCATGTTAACTTAGTCCGTAAAAATGCTCTAGCAGCTAGCTAAGGTCTAGCTAGTTTGCCATCTGTTGCCAAGTGACTGATGATGACAGTGGAGGGCTGGTGACAACCCTGGTAAAAAAAAAGAGTATACTAAATTTTAACATACTTTAGCGATGTACTTCAACTGTACTATTTTGGAACAACTAATTTTGTACTTAGTATACTTTAGTAGTATTTAAATAGTGTAAAATTACAATTAATAGTATACTTTAGCATACTATACGTACTTTTTGGAACAACTTCAAGTATACTTAGTGTACTTAAAGTATACTTTTTAAATTTCATATTTCAGAGCTTTATTATTATATTTTGATGTCATTATATTTTGAGTGTTATTATTAAGAATATAATAATTATGTCTCAAAATTATATTAAATATATATTGCCGTGCTTTTGGTTCCCGGTGTGACGGAGGTGTGTGGGTAGCGAAGATTCACGACAAAAAAAGAAGGATTTCTTGCATGAACTTTACTTCTTCCAGCAACAATGAGTTACAATGGCAACTGAGCTGTTTCAACGCAAGAACTGTGTGGTTTCCGGCCTCTAGCTCTGGCACAGACAGCATTTAGCAATGTCCGGGCAGTGAGCAGTGAGAGCCATTATCAACAACAACATGAACAACACGATCTCGCGATACTAGCCTTCCCTCCAGAGCTGTGTTGCATTCGCTGACCTAACTTAGGCTCGGAGAACTAAAATACAAAACCAAACTCAAAGTCTAATAAAGTTTAACCTTCCTTACACTACCCCCCCTTTTGGAATACTGAGTCCCTTCAGTACAGGTTACACAACCAAAAATTGGGAAAGAAGTAGTAGTTAGAACTTAACTACTGAAATGTGTATGCCATAAGGGCAAGAAAACACAACCCAAATCATTTAAATCCTCTAACTGTAACATTCAACTAACTCACTAACTTAACTAGTGCCCAAATCTTTGTGGTCTATTGACTAGACGACCACTAGATGTTTTAACAGTCTTTTCTGAAGAGTTTGGATCCCCTTGTTTTCCATTTGGCTGGCATCCTGGATCCTTGGGCTGGAGGTCTTCATCCTGATCTCCTGGCAGTGGTAGTATAGGAACCAGCAGAACATCCTCTTCATTTGATTGGAAGTCTTGGCCTTGGCAATTTTCCAGCAGTCTGCTTCTTTGGCGTAAAACCCAGACTGGTATCATGTCGCTGTCATATGGCTTGAGACGATCGTGATGCATCACTGTGCTACACTTGGGACCTTGTATTTCATACAATACAGGACCGCGGCGAGCTGCAATGATTAACGGGCCTTTCCATCGTTTCTGAAGCTTAGGGCTTAACCCTTTTTTCTTTGCATCATCTTTGACAAGCACCAGATCTCCTACACTGTAGAAGTGTTCTTTGGCCCGCAGGTCATGCACCCTTTTCTGCCGCTCTTGTGCAGTGCGAAGGTGGTCTCTTGCCAGGTCATGTGCTTCTTTTAAGCTTTCTTCCAGATTGTAGAGGAAATCTGCAGATTCCTGAGCATCGACCTTGAGTTTTGCAGTGCCAGACTGGATGTCTTGTGGTTGGTGGACTTCCCTGCCAAACATAAGCCTATTGGGTGTGAACCCTGTCACTGCGTGTCGTGAGCTGCGATAAGCTGCTGTGAGTAGTGGCAGCTGTTTGTCCCAGTTCTTTTGGTCCTGGTTCACATAACATCGAAGCATTTGCAATAAGGTCCTATTGAATCGTTCTACTTGTCCATTGGAGGAAGGGTGGTAAGGGGTAGTCCTGGTCTTAGTGATCTGCAGGAGCTTGCATACATTCCGAAACAGGGAACTATCAAAATTCCGACCTTGATCTGTGTGTAGCTCGAGCGGAGCTCCAAACCTGGCAATAAAGTCATAGACTAGCTTCCTTGCAGTCGTTTCAGCACTTTGATCAGGAACAGGGAAAGCTTCAACCCATCTTGTGAACTGGTCAATAATAACAAGAATGTATTTGTTCCCAGTGCTGGACATGGGTAATGGCCCGAGGATGTCTAGATGTAAGCGGTCCAGAGGTGCTCCAACTTGGTAGCTCTGCAGCTTTGCTCTCCTTGCTGGGCCTGTGATCTTACATGTACTACAGTGTGGGCATCTCTTGACAAACAGGTGAACATCTCCACCCATGCCAAACCAATGGTAGCTCTGACGCACACGCTCAAGGGTTTTGGCTTCTCCTAGATGGCCAGAGTATGGAGGGTTATGGCATGATTCCAGGACTTCCTTCTGCATGGACGAGGGAACTAATAACAGCAAATTTGGATGCTGGCGTCCGATTCTCTCCCAGGAATAATAGAGAACTCCTTGCCTCAGTGTGACTTGAGGCCAACAGAGCCAGAACTTTCTCACTGCAGGGCTCTCCAGCGCCACTTCATCTTTGGTAGGAAGTATCCCTGTTTCTTTCCATTTGTGAAGGACAGTGAGAACATGGTTTGCGTTCTGGAGTGTTGCCAATTGCTCAGGGCCAAGTGATTCAAGCCAATTGATTTCTGGCCTTTCTGGCAGGGACACAGATGGCTGATCTCCTAATATGTGTGATCCATCA
>NW_006800455.1:311246-312673 GCF_000485575.1 Poecilia formosa | reverse complement strand
ATATTTAAGTGTGCTTAAAGTTATAATTTCGAAATTGGTACAAGCATACTTTTAGTATACTTCATATATATTTATATGTAGTGCACTTAATACTTAGTATACCTAAAATACACTTTCACAAATGTAAGTATTGTTGTGCTTTTGGTTCCCGGTGTGACGGAGGTGTGTGGGTAGCGAAGATTCACGACAAAAAAAGAAGGATTTCTTGCATGAACTTTACTTCTTCCAGCAACAATGAGTTACGATGGCAACTGAGCTCTTTCAACGCAAGAACTGTGTTTTTCCGGCCTCTAGCTCTGGCACAGACAGCATTTAGCAATGTCCAGGCAGTGAGCAGTGAGAGCCATTACCAACAACACCATGAACACCCAATCTCGCGATACTAGCCCTGCCTCCAGAGCTGTGTTGCATTCACTGATCTAACTTAGGCTCAGAGAACTAAAATACAAAAACCAAGCTCAAAGTCTAATAAAGCTTAACCTTCCTTACACTACCCCCCTTTTTGGAATACTGAGTCCCTTCAGTACAGGCTACACACCCAAAGTTGGGAAAGAAGTAGTAGTTATAATAACTTAACTACTGAAATGTGTATGCCATAAGGGCAAGAAAACACAACCCAAATCATTTAAATTCTCTAATTGTAACATTTAACTAACTCACTAACTTAACTAGTGCCTAAATCTCTGTGGTCTATTGACTAGATGACCACTAGATGTTTTAACAGTCTTTTCTGAAGAGTTTGGATCCCCTTGTCTTCCATTTGGTTGGCATCCTGGATCCTTGGGCTGGAGGTCCTTATCCTGATCTTCTGGCAGTGGTAGTATAGGAGCTAGCAGAACATCCTCTTCATTTGATTGGAATTTTTGGCCTTGGCAATTCTCCAACAGTCTGCTTCTTTGGCGTAAAACCCAGACTGGTATCACGTCACTGCATATGGCTTGAGACGATCGTGGTGCATCACTGCGCTGCGCTTGGGACCTTGTATTTCATACAGTACAGGACCGCGGCGAGCTGCAATGATTAACGGGCCTTTCCATCATTTCTGAAGCTTAGGGCTTAACCCTTTTTTCTTTGCATCATCTTTGACAAACACCAGGTCTCCTACACTGTAGAAGTGTTCTTTGGCCCGGAGGTCATGCACCTTTTTCTGCCGCTCTTGTGCAGTGCGAAAGTGGTCTCTTGCCAGGTCATGTGCTTCTTTTAAGCTTTCTTCCAGATTGTAGAGGAAATCTGAAGATTCCTGTGCATCGACCTTGAGTTTTGCAGTGCCAGACTGGATGTCTTGTGGTTGGTGGACTTCCCTGCCAAACATAAGCCTATTGGGTGTGAATCTTGTCGTGTGTCGTGAGCTGCGATAAGCTGCTGTGAGTAGTGGCAGCTGTTTGTCCCAGTTCTTTTGGTCCTGGTTCACATAACATCGAAGCATT
>NW_006800455.1:294902-310731 GCF_000485575.1 Poecilia formosa | reverse complement strand
GCACACGCTCAAGGGTTTTGGCTTCTCCTAGATGGCCAGAGTATGGAGGGTTATGGCATGATTCCAGGACTTCCTTCTGCATGGACGAGGGAACTAATAACAGCAAGTTTGGATGCTGGTGTTCAATTCTCTCCCAGGAATAATAGAGCACTCCTTGCCTCAGTGTGACTTGAGGCCAACAGAGCCAGAACTTTCTCACTGCAGGGCTCTCCAGCGCCACTTCATCTTTGGTAGGAAGTATCCCTGTTTCTTTCCATTTGTGAAGGACAGTGAGAACAGGGTCTGCTTTCTGGAGTGTTGCCAATTGCTCAGGGCCAAGTGATTTAAGCCAATTGACTTCTGGCCTTTCTGGTAGGGACACAGATGACTGATCTCCTAATGTGTGCGATCCATCATTGGTGCTGCTTCTCGGCTGGATGCACCTTACGGCTAGAGGCACAACATCATCCACGTCATCTTCAAACTTGGCCCACTGTCTGTGAATTTTTTGGCAGTACCTGCACCCTTTGCATGGCAGATCTGACAGGTTAACCCCTGCCTGGTAACAGTCACAGTTCTCCACCTTTTCTCCTGGCATCCTTGACATGGCATCTGCATTACCATGTTGTTTTCCAGCTCGATGTTCAATTTGAAAGTCGTACTGGCTTAATTCTTCAAGCCAGCGGGCTAGTTGTCCTTCAGGACATTTGAACCTAAAAAGCCAGGTGAGACTGCCATGGTCTGTCCTAAGTAGAAACTTTCTACCTAGTAGATAGTGGCGAAACTGGCGTGTGAAACGAACAGCAGCAAGTAATTCACGGCGAGTGACACAATACCTCTGCTGAGGTGGTGAAAGACGGCTACTAGCATAGCTCAGAACTCGTTCCTCTCCCCATTGTACTTGTGACAACACAGCACCGACATTGTTGTTTGAGGCATCCGTATCCAGAATGAACTTCCCATCAGCTTGGTGGTATCCCAACACTGGTGCATTGGTCAGTTTCTCTTTGAGCTTTGTAAATGCAGACTGCTGCTCATCAGTCCATAGGAACACTGTTCCCTTTCTGAGAAGAGCATGGAGGGGGCTTGCCAGCTCCGCAAAATTGGGTACAAACTTCCAGTAATAGTTACACAGCCTAAGAAAGGTTTGTAGCTCCTGCAAGTTATTGGGGGAGTTCCACTGCTGTACATCCTTGATGAGGGCTGGGTTTGGACTGATTCCTTCGCCACTCACAATGTGACCCAAGAAGAGAACTTCTTCCTGCAGCAGATGACATTTTGATGGTTTAAGCTTTAATCCATAGCTTTGGAACCTCTGAAAAACCTGCTCGAGCCGGTCCAAACTTTGGTCTACTCCATTTCCGATGACAATGACATCATCCAGGTAGATGAGAAGAGTTTCCCACTGAAGGCCCCCGAGAACGAGCTCCATTGCTCTCTGAAACGTACTTGGAGCGTTGCATAGTCCAAATGGCATTCGAGTGTATTCACAAAGGCCCCATTTGGTGATGAATGCCGTCTTCTCTCGATCTTTACTATCCACTGCAATCTGCCAATAGCCAGATTGAAGGTCGAGGGTAGAGAACATTGTGGCTCCACCCACAACATCAAGACATTCTTCAATCTGGGGTAATGGATAAGCATCCTTGATTGTTAGATTGTTCAGACAGTGGTAATCTACGCACCATCTTACTCCTCCATCCTTTTTTCGAACTAGGACCACTGGGGAGGCCCACTCAGATGCTGATGGTGTGATTACACCCTCTGCCAGCATATTTTTAAGATGTGCTTCTTCCTCACCTTGAAATCCAAGAGGGGTTCTTCTCACAGGTTGACGCACAGGTCTGGCAGACCCGGTGTCAATTTTGTGTGTAACAGCGGATAAGTAGACAAGGTCAGAGTCACTTTTAGCAAAGATGGATTGGTACGTGAGGAGCAGCTGAATGAACCGCTGTTGCTGTTCCTCACTGCGGGCTTCACTTATGGTAGCCACCAAACTTTGGAGGTGCTCTGGAATGTCAGAGGTTGTTACTACTCTCCCAACCACCAGTGATGGTGCAGTTCCCTCTGGAAGACTAGGCATTGCATTTTGTTTTGGTGCAATGGGGGGTAGAGGATAAACTTCGACTAGGAGTCCAAGACATACTCCTCTCTGTAGAGCCACTTGCTGGGTTGAAAAATTGCACACTCTGATTGGCACCTTTGGCTTCATGGTGACAACAACACTTCCAGAGGTTACATTGTTTGTAATGTTCAAGGGTTCCAATAACGCTGTAACCCCTGGCTGTGGGTCCTCCACTTCACCCCACACGACACATTCAGATTTGGCTGGGATAATTGAGGTTTTTTCCAGAGTTACTCTAGCCACACAGTAGTCTGATCAATCATCTCGCACAATTTTTGAGGGGACTAATTCATCCCCAATGAAAACTTTGCCTTGGGTATAGATGATAACATCATGGGCCTTCATCAGATCCAATCCAAGAAGGACAGAGTCTCTTATAGGGGCTACATGCACTTCCCAGTCTATGGATTTGGACCCAATCTGGAAGGTCACTGTGAGTCCATGTTTAGCTTTCATGCCATCTCCAACTCCTGCATTTAGTAGGTAGGTATGATGTAGATCTGCGGGTGCAGGGTTACCGTTCAAGATTCTCTGATACAGCTCCTCCGATATCACAGTTGTCTAAGCTCCAGTATCAGCTACAGCCTGTGTTGGGATGCCATTTAGGGTCAGAAGAATTTGCAGACTCTCACCCCTCTTTTTAGTGCAGCCAACCTGCCTGCCTTGTAGTTGGAAATCTGAGGCTGTGGGGCCCTAATGCAGTCCTTCCTAAAATGTCCCGTCTCTCCACACTTAAAACACGAGCCAGCTGTCCCACGATTTGGACTTGGAGTTTGAGAGTGCCCTCTGCTGGGTTGTATGTGCTAGTAATTTTGTTTTCTCTCTGTTACAGAGCTTTGGGCTGCCTTGGAGTTTTGGGATCCTACGCTTATGGGTTGGGAATTGGCGACCTGGAGCTGTAGGTTTCCCACTGTGCTAACAAGGATCTTCACTTGTTCTGCTAGCGCAGCAAACTGATCAGCTGTAACATACTGGGGAGTACTGACCCTGCGGGACGTTGTTGCACTGTCATCGCACATGTCTCCCTCATCAACCCATGAAATGTGCCTTGCTCTGTTTCTTACATCCGTGTCCCTACCTACAGTAGCTCTAAAGTTATGCTCATGAGCCTCCAAAACTTTTGGGCCTCTATGAAGGAGCTTGGGTCACGATTCATGACTTCGTATGCCACTTTCTGATTTTTTAAGCCTTTGAGGAAAGCATCAGTTGCCAGTTGGTCCTGCAGCTAGAGATCTACCCCTGGATATGCAAGTGTGGTCAGGCGTCTTACCTCCTCTGCAAACTCAGCTGATGTCTGCTGCCCCTGTCGAAGTTCTCCCAGTCTCCTTCTTATTGTTGTGGGAGGGTCTTTTTTTCCAAACCGTTGAGTGAGTTGTTCCACCAGGAGAACATAATCTTCCTTTGTGTGCTCTGGTAATGAGCAGACGTAGCGTACTGCAGCTCCCCTCAAACACTCATGCAGCCTGTCCACTCGTTCGGCAGCACTCCACCCGTGTTTCCTTGCTTGGCGTTCGAACGGCATCAGAAAAGAGTCCCAATCCTCATCTCCATCATATGTGGCTAATTTAGGCCTCTGAAGCTCTGACCAGTTGTTATAATAGCCTCCAGTATTATTTTGCCTTCTTTCATCATGAGAGGTAAAACTGTGTTGGACCTCAGGTTCACTGTCCCTAGTGTCTCTGTGTCCTGGGTCAGGTCCAGGGGTTGTAGTTCGTCTCACTGGGCCTGAGCTTCGCGATCTTTGATTTATAACCTCCAGCTCAGCTGCAAAAGGAGGACGAACACGTGGTCTAGTTGTCACATCCAAAGAGGCATTTGTTTCACGTGCATGCCTTTCTCTTGTAGAATGCATTGGGATTAAGTCATCACTTTTATCAGGAACAGTATGTGATGCTTGGGTTTGTTGTACAGCTGATTGTCCTGTTATATGTGAAAGGACAGGAGCCAACATCATTTGAAAATGTCTTGTTTGTTGATTCTGATTTTCCAGCACAGCTTGTAACCACTTTGGAGCTGTCTCTGCCTCTCCAGGGCCTGCTGTAGCACCTTGTAAATCCTCTGTCATTTTATCTTATTTTTATTTATTTATTCCGTTGGGAAATTTTGTTATGCTCTTATATTAAAGGGCTGGACCGGAAGTGCTACTCGGCAGTACTGTAGCAGCTTTATACTGTCTCAGCGCGATTTCTTTTCTTGGTTTTTCTTTGCCTTTTACCTGGCTGTGGCTAGTTGTAGCTTGTCTTTAAGTTGTAATTAGTTCAGGATGCGCTTGGATATTGTCTTTAGAATTGAATTCACTCACAGAAGTCTTGTAGATTATCCCACTTCTGACACCAGTTGTTGTGCTTTTGGTTCCCGGTGTGACGGAGGTGTGTGGGTAGCGAAGATTCACAAAAAAAAAGAAGGATTTCTTGCATGAACTTTACTTCTTCCAGCAACAATGAGTTACAATGGCAACTGAGCTGTTTCAACGCAAGAACTGTGTGGTTTCCGGCCTCTAGCTCTGGCACAGACAGCATTTAGCAATGTCCGGGCAGTGAGCAGTGAGAGCCATTACCAACAACAACATGAACACCCAATCTCGCGATACTAGTCCTGCCTCCAGAGCTGTGTTGCATTCGCTGATCTAACTTAGGCTCGGAGAACTAAAATACAAAACCAAGCTCAAAGTCTAATAAAGTTTAACCTTCCTTACAGTATGTTTGAAATACACTAAAGTATACTTTTTTTTACTAGGGTTCCCTTTCTCTCATTACGCACTTTCCTGTCAATTCAAATGAAATCCACTAAAGCCAATAAACCTTTAAAAAAAAATGATCAAAGCTCTAACTAGACAATGACCCTTAAAATGTCACTGACGTGATAAAACAGCCTACATGGTTTAAAAATATGAACTACTGTGATTTAATTCTGTACACACAAAAGCTTTAATAATGCGTAATTCTCACAGACTACTGTAACTTGAAAAGTGTTGCAGTTTTCATCTGTAGTAATTGGGTCAAACACCATCGCCATCTTGTGACAGAATGAGTGTAAGTCAAACCGTAAACTTTGCCGTCTGTCTTCCCGCGCTCTCATTAGTCACTTTCCTGTCTACCCACTATCAAATAAAGGCTACTTGAGCCAATAAATCCTTTAAAAAAGAATGAAAGAACAGTAGTTTGTCTTTCTAAGTGGTTTTATCGTGTCAGTGACACTTTTAGGCTCCAACATTTTTTGGTGTACTGTGTGCATCCTGTGTGCATGTACCCTGCACACAGCGTCCACAGACAGTTGGGATTTCATAATCGAGAATGCCCATTGCCCATGCCAATGTCAAATTCCTTCATTTCCCACATTGTGAATGATGGTGGGAAGTAACATCCAACGAGCACCAAACTTGCAACACTGAGTGTTGCAAGTTTGGTGCTTGTTGCAAATTTGGTGCAACACTTTCTTTAGTGTTGCACCAAACTTGCAACACTGATGCATTGTCCTATTTCTTCTCCCTCTCCCCCAGGGCAGCTGTCAGTGCTGACCAGACAGTGGCAGTCAAGCTCCTGTTCATCCACATGACTGGGCCAACTCTCAAGCTTATCAGCTTGGAGTCGCATGTAAAACAGTTCAATGTGAACACTGATTACTGTGCAACACCAAGTATGCATACCAGGGTGTAAAAATTGACCTTTGCACAGACGTCAGTATTGAGTCCTCCTCCACCTCCAAGAACTGAAGTACGCCTGAGTAAGTGGAGCCTTCAGTGAATTACCAAATTTGTTAGGAAGTAGCTGAAGGACAATAATAGTAGTGTTTTTGAGAGACAATAATAAACCCCTTGACCTGGTGAGGAATAAGCCAAAATTACAGCAAACTATTTTGAGAAGCTTGTAAAAGCAACAATTCTGCAAACATTAAAATTATATTTTCTTGACACATTGGCTTTTAATGTGTCAAGAAATGTGTCGGTTATTATTAAAAATGCTACACACATCAAATATGACTTAACCCTTGTGTTTACAATTGGGGTCCAACCAACCCCATACCCATATCACTTTTATCATTTGCCTCAGTCCTCGTACGTTTGCGTGTTTCCTCGCTCTGTCATGGTTTTTGGACCTCTGTCTCATGAAAAACTCCTGCTTCTTCTGAAACTCCACCTTCAGGAAGTCGTCACTAATATTGCAATATTGCTCCTCTAATAAATCCCTTTAATAATGTTTTTACCAGCGATTCATTGAGAACTAGCTCCTAGAATGAGCTCAGCAGATGTACAGTTCCAACAGGTGTTTGCTAATTACAGCTGGCTAGTCTAAGGGAGCTGAGTGGCAGAGTGGTAGGGTAGGGCTTCTCTGTGAGGCTGCTCTGTGCAGCTCAGAGGTGGAGCTGTGTCTTGAAGCCGGGGCTTGATCCACCCAAGTGTTTTGCACAGCTGAAGTGTTGCCACGGATGAGTAAAGGATTTCTCAAACATGCATGAAAGAATCAAGATGCCATGTATGCTTTTGATTATAACATTATGTAAAGCTCAAAAAGGTTGATTTTACATAATACTATCGCTTTAAGGAAATGTATATAAACTTCAAGAAAGAAGAAAAGGAAACTTTAAATGTGTTATGATCACATAAATTACTTGCATGTACAAGTAATTTATATGATCATAACATGACTAATATATGAGAAGCATTAGTCTGATATGTCAGAGATTGAAGAAAAGCCAAACGGATGAGAAATACACTTACACCTGGGACAGTAAACAGTGCAGCCACAGAGGCTTTGCAGCACTGGGTCCTCCCACCCAATCAGAGCAGCTCCTGCTGAAGCAGTCGATGATGAGGGGAGGGCTCTGCCTTTGCACCGATCCCTCTGTCGGCTTGTTTGTGCCACAACCCGATTAGCATAAATTTCTTAGCGAGCGAGATGAAACCCCTGTGCTCACAGCTGATGCAACTGTTGCCCTAAATAAGAATTTCTACATCAGATTTTTTTTTCTGAAACTTGGTTCAAGAGTCTCAAAACTTTCTTGTCCAATGAAAAAACTGGCATGACAATCAAGTGGAAAGATGATACTGTAATTGGATACCAGATGTTAAAACAGCTGATGTCTTATTCTGTCTCTACACCCTCAGTCAACTGTGTGGGGACAGTTCTTCTATCATAATCATAAACTGCAGATACATTTAATCATTTTTCATACTTATGAGCCAGTTCCCACTTGTTAGTATTTATAGCAGTTTGCTGTGTTTAGTGAGCTGGCTTAATATGGGCAGATCGTTGCTGAATGTGTCGCTGTTTTGGATGTGATTTTATTTGTTTGTGCAATGAAGCCATCTGCTTTCTATTCTCCCCGTACAATTCCATTAATTAGTGGCATATTTGATAACACAACCAGCATTGAGAGGGAGAGTGCTGCAGGGAAATCTGAGGAGGTGACGGAGGGGAATACAGGGGAAGTGAGAGGTAGAACCAGTACAGAAGAAAGAGGAGGAAGAAAAAAGAGAGTGTGTGTGCCTGACAGTGATTGCAAATGCAGATGGTTGTGGAGCAAAGGCAGATGGCATGTCAGATTGATTATTGTCGCCAGCCCTGCATGATAGATGCAAGGCAAACAGTGAGATCTCCCCTCATTTCAGATGACCCGGAGTGATAGAGATGTGTCAGCTCGTGAGGTTAATCTTACCGTCATTTGAACCGTTCCGAGCCATTTGTGGCCACCACTGTGTGCCAGGCTGTTCATTCCCATCAAGGCAATTACACCTGTAAATAAATATCACCCCACCTCCTGTGACCACGCCGTAGACAGGTGGGAATTTGCAACGGATGTGCTCGGCCAAGGCGCAATCTCTCCCGAGCAAAAGGGGAGGCTTTTCTGTGGTGCCATCATGTCATCTCGGTGGTGTTTCATGCATGGCTGCCAAAGTTTCTGTCAAAGAACACAAATCAGTGTCCTATGTCTGTTACTGCAGCTTTACAAAGGTGTGCAAATCTTTGTCTATATTTTGCTGATGTTTAAAAAAGACAATTTTGTAGGTGCAATGTTTCCATTAAAAAGAAATTAGAATCACACATGAATAAGCTTGATCACATGAAAAATCATTAAAAACTATGTCACTGTCTTCAAGATGCTGGGCTTTGGTGGAACAGCAAATATTTTATTACAAACTGCAGCCTAAGTCAGCACAACCAAATCGGGAGAAAATCTTGGCCCAATCATAGAGAAGTCACCCGATCCCTGGACAGCATTCTGGGTACAGGGGTCTGGCCAACACATATTCCCCAAAGTACATATTATCACATACCTATGTTCCAGATTTATATCTCATTTTGGTTTTTGCAATTGATTGTTTGCTATTGCATTTGTAGTCCATAGATTAAATTTTAATTTTCAAACTAGGTGTCTATTGACCTTTTGACCTGACTGAACATTCTTCCTATATGACACTACAGCACCGATAGTCATATGTGACACAGGGATATAATAAATGTCACAATATAAACATTTCCATGAGACTTTCATGTTTCTGTTAAGGAATTTTATTTTTTGTAATTTCAGTTTGCACCATTTTATGGGTAATGTAAATGCGGTCAGTGACTTGGAAAGACAACTTGTAAGACTTTTACAGATACAAGATACTCTCACTGATCATTGTAGTTAGCATATTGTTCTGTTGTTTATCACAACCGATCAATTCCTGAAGGAATCCAAATGTGGTAAAATCCCAATGCTTAATTGAAACCAAGCATCAGAAAGGGAAAGAGGTTAGGATTAGCCTCGTTTAAGTGACTGTAAATGAGGCAAGGTTTGCAGTGCTACACTGGCTGGCCATCTAAAGATGTATAGAGTTCTGCAGACTGAAGGACTTCAGTCTTCACTCTGTGGAAGTCCCTGTGTACCCGAGGTGGACTCAAAGTGGACACGTCTGCTGATCAAGGTCAGTTTTTACAACCGCTTACCATGTGTTGCACAGTAAACTGCTCGAGGGGAAACTATGTTAACTGTGTGGGGAAATTTGCATCATATTGTTTTGTGTGCGACACTGTGCCAATGAGCAGGAGTCGTGAGATGTGACTGTCTGTGAACCACGTGAGTCGACTCCGTAGGGGTTACAGAATACGTACAGTACGCCAGGATATGTGGGAGCCTTAAGGCTACCAATCCACAGGATCACCAAAACCAGACAAGAATAGATTGAAAAAAAAAATGTTTCCTGCTCTGATTCATCTTTATTTCAGCTTCAAGATCATTCTGTGTTAAAAAATTAACTTGCACCTGAACATTATTTTATTATGAGACCACTCGCCTGTCATGTAACATGAAATAGGCGAAAGAACTCAAAAATCTACACATGGTGCCCTGATTGAAACTATTTTACAATCAAATAAGAAATAATGCCACTAGCAGAAAACTACTGCTGCTTCTGGACCTGGGCAACTTAACATTATGGATGAAAATTTGAATTCTGAGGTCGAAATATGAGTTCTAGAGACTGGGGCAAGCATATTTGGGTAACACAACAATAATCCAAAGAAAATCAGAATGTTCACATCTAAACAGTACAATAAAATGAAAATATTAGTTTTGGGGTGGTCCAGTCAAAGTTCATACTTTAAATCTGATGAAGATACTGTTGCATGTTCTTTAAACAAGCTGTCCCTGTTTGAAAACTATCCAATGTGGATGAATTAGACCATTCTGCAAAGCAGAGTGGATTAACACAGCTTCCGTTTGGACGTCAGCCCTGGAAACCTGCTTTGCTTATTTCCTCCCGTTTGCCTAATAATAGTTTCTTTGATAATCTGAAACATCTAAGTGTGGCCAAAAAAAGCAATATGAAGAAATCTGCAAGGAAGCAAACAGTTTTTCAAAGCACTGTTGATGCTATCAGCAAATTGGGAAAAAAAGAGTCTTGTAAATGTTTTGTAATAGTTTCAAACTGTCTGAGACTTGCAAAGAAAGAAAAATGTTAGTTACCTCTTGGCAAATCTCTTTTTAGTCTTTGAAGTAAGTAAGAAGTAAATACAATCCTGCAGCTGAGGGTTATTAAAGATGAGCAGTCTTCAGATGTTAATGCTGTGGTTTTTCCTATTCATGAACTCAAAAAGAAAAGAAAGTAAAACCGAACATACGGGCCCCCTACGTAGTCTTTGCCTGGTAATCTTCCCTTTGGCAGAAATTACACTCTGCAAACATGTTTTGTATCCAGCTCAAAGTTCTTTCAAATTATGATTTCAGAATTTTCTGCTAGTCTTCCTGCATATTAATAAACATTGTGACATATTTTAGTCTGTCTTATAGCACAGCCAGCTTCAGATCACCCGACAGATTTTCCTTGATGCTTTCCCAAGCTTAAGCAGAACACATGACTCTCCTTTGCACTAGTACAATAAACTTTAATTACCGACACTCAGTTCCCATGCTATTTGCAGTTTGTTTTAACAAATTCCGTCATCCTCTTCGCCGGGGAAGCCAGCGCACAGTGGCAGAGAGGTTGTTTTTGTTAGCTGATTCAGTTGCTAACTCATACTTTGAATCGTCTTTGAGAAAGATACACAACAACCAGACCTCACACACACCTCACACAGAAAACAACAGTTCATCTCAGTGAAAGGATGGATTCCAGGAAAGCATTTGTAATGAATCAAAGGAGAACAGAAGACTTCAGTATGGAAATTTGCATTAAAGGCTTATAAACTCCCCAGGTATCAAGAAATTTTCTTTCTTCTCCACCACAGACAGAGACATTTTTCCCTGCTCTAAAACCAACTGGGAACGCAATAGCATCATGACCTTTGACAGTGGTTTAGAACTTCCCACTGTTTGTTCTCAGCACATTATCAGGTTAGAACTTTTCTTCTTGCATGCTTGTGATTGGTCAAAAAAGCACCCCGTGTTAATGAGGAAAAGCCCAACAATGGTGATATGGGAGTTCTGCAGTTTTTTTTTTTATCTATTGACGTATCTCCTGGTCAGAGTGAATTTTGTTTGTGTTCTTGCCACCTTGACATAAACAAATTTTGTAGTCATTGTAGAGTACAAACAGGCCTTTAGGCTCAACACATAGCACATGGTGTATAGTCTTCACCAAAGCAATACACAGAGATCTGGGGATCCACATGTCAAAAACATCCAATCAGATTATCATCTGCCTTCAGTTGGTTCTGTTCTTCTTTATCACAAACCCGTACTGGCAGCCTGATTGATGGTGGGCTTACGCTTAAGGCCAAAACAAATGACAGCAACTATAATGGTATAGTATATTGCGAGTAAGCATTGTACAGCATCTATGTATTAATAATGCATGTGAAGAATTTGGAACAGTGAATCCCTGAGGTTGGGACCACAAACACTCGTCAATAGCTAAAATCCTTGAATACTTCAAACCGCCACTAAAAACTGAAAAACACACAAATTACAGTTTTCATAGTTCAAACACCTAATTTACCTTAACATGCAATATTATGCACAATGGAAACCATGTTAGCACTACTTCAAAAGTGAATATGAATTGTCTTCCTTACCTCCAATGTTGGGTGTACAACCAATCAGCAATAAGGAAAATGAATGGTGCTTTTAGATTGGCTGTTTTTCTTAAAGCTGTCAAAGTAGCACTGTGCTTAAGTAGTTCAGCTACGTTTTCTTTCAAATATTTTAGATATGCTCTATAAACAAGACCATGGAAAAATGCCTTAACATTTAATCTTACATTTTTCTGTACAATTCAACTGAAAAAAAACACAAACCTATTTAAAGGAGTGAAAAGAAGCTGCACTCACTGTTTGCATCAGCATGCACACCCTTAAATTAATTGTTTGTTGAGACAATTTTTGGATTTAATTTCAGCCTCCATTGTTCTTTGGCAGGAGTATATTGCTTCCCATATCTTCATTTGGCATTTCTAACCAATTTTGTTTCCAATCCAGTCAGATTGTGAGGTCATCCGTTCACATTCCCCATCATTTGACCCACTATTTTTTTCCATTAAATTTAGTTCTAGACTCTGACTAAAAGTCCAAATTCTAGTTGTTGTTTTTTTTTTTTTTCAAGAAAAACGTCAAAGATGCAAACAAAATAGAAAATCCCAAATAAATCAAATGTTACCAATAAAGATTCATGTGTGACAAAATGTTTCCATCGCTATCGCTGTACAAACAGAGTGGACATTCCTTTCCCTTTTTTTTTTTTGTTGTTTTTTTTTTTTTTCAATCCAGAAAAACGTCAAAGATGCAAACAAAATAGAAAATCCCAAATAAATCAGATGTTACCAATAAAGATTCATTTGGACAATAAGTCATTTTGAATTATTTGTTATGAAGCCCTAGGCGGAAATTCAACCTGGAAGACTCTTCCGGCATCACCTATCACCACGCCTTCACCCCAGCCAATCAGGACGCATCACCTCTCTACCTTGATCCAATCACCTGGCAAGAGCTCCTTCAAAAGACGAAGCAACCACAGATCCACCCGCTTCAGTTGTGCTTCAAGCAAGACCTCCGTCGTTCGTGTGATCATGTCGGATTTTGATTCAGATGATCTCTTTACCTCTCCTACCTGCCGCCCTGCTGATCCCGATCCTCCTCCCTTCGGCCCGACACGCAGGAGGGTTCGTTTGGCTTCTCGTCGCAGCCCTGCCGCCCCCTCCTCCATCCTGAGGTCCCGAGGCATTTCTCCAGGCCTTGGCCTCGAACCCCCTCAACTGGCTTCCCTTGCTGCCCTCCTGCTGTATGTTGACTCGTCCCCCTCTCCCCCTCCGCCTTTTCCCTCGCGGAAAGTCTCAGGCAAAAGATCCTGGAAATCCTCCTCTCCTCCACCCAAACGCCTCAGGGGCCGACCACCTTCTGCCTGCGCTCCTGAGATGACCAATTCAGACCCTTCCCTCTCCACGATCTGCGCTCCACGGCCCCCAACCACCGCAGCCTCCACCTCCACCGTCAACGATGCCTCCACGTCCCATCACATAGCTCCGACTCTGCCCTCCGCCGATGTCCTACACCTAGCTTCAACCCTCACCTCTTCCATGGATTACCTCCAGCGCTCTATGTATCAGCTCACCTGCAGGAGTGAGCCACGACGTAACCGGCTCTACCCACTGCGCATCCGGACGCCCAGCCTTCCCCAGCCGCGTTCTCGCTCTCCAACGCCCGCCCTGGGCACGCTTCGGATAAGACGTTTACTTTCCACTCTGGTTGATTTTGTTTTCGGGGCAGCTCGCTGGACAACTCGCTGTGTTTTCTCCCTCTCTGTTCAGGCGGTTCCTACGTGCCCATGCACGCGCTCGTCTCTCCCAGGCTTCGCTCTAAGATTCTGCAGGGGCAATACGTCAATTTAGTCTCCCTCATTCTCCCGTCCCCTGAAGTCGACCAGCGCGTTGCATCATCAGCCGGTTTCACAGCTATCTTTAAATCCAACGATCCTCGCCGTTCTAAAGATCTGTCCATCGACGAGTTTCTGGCGGCTTTCAGCATTTACCGCGACGTGCTGTGCTCAGTTTATCCGGATCGCAGAATTGAACTCGACATTTACCTATCTCTCATAGCAGATCTCAATCTCAAGTACGGCCGTTTTTTATTCTATCAATATCACAAGGCATTCGCCACCAAAGCTGCAACAGTCCTTTCCCAATCCGGCATTTGTCTCGATTGGTCTGTCCTAGACACCGAGCTGCTTCTCATGCTCGCTCAAGCCCCAGCGTGCCACACCTGTTCCACAGTAGGTCACCAAAGCACTCTCTGTCCCACACTCCCATTCGTTCCCCCCGCTCCCCTCTTCCAGCCGTCACCACTCCGCCCCAACAGCCGACCTTTTGACAGCCAGGGAAGGAAAATAGAGGTATTTAACAACGCTCCCATTTGTAATAATTTTAATGAGGGAGTTTGCACCTTCCCTCAATGCCATTTTCTGCCATTTCTTGTGTGCAGCTTCTGCAAAGGAGCACATCCCAAGTACACCTGTCCCCGTTGGTGTCCTCCCAGCAGAGGGTGCCGCGGATCCCAGCAGAGGGCGCCGCGGATCCAAACCCCGATTTCCAGCCATCTTTCCACCCCTATTGTGATCTCCGAAGTGGCCTCTCTTCTTCGATCCCACCCCGACTCCACCTTCGTTGACTTCCTACTAACCGACCTTTCCCAAAGGTTCCACATAGGTGTCTGTGCTCCTCCTATGCCCTCGCTCGTTTGCCCCAATCTTCAATCAGCGCTCCTCGAGCCTCACATAGTATCTAGCCTGCTTCAACGTGAGGTTTCAAAGGGATATATGATCGGCGCTTTTCGCTCCCCCCCTTTCTCTCAATTCCGCGTCAACCCCCTTGGAGTTGCCACACGGAAATACTCCGGTAAAAAACGTCTCATCCTCGACCTCCCCGCCCCTCACTCCGGTCCCCTCCCTAGCATTAACAGTCTCATTCCCAAGCCCCCCTTTTCTTTATTTGATCGGTTGATCACGCTATCTCTCTCATTAAAATTGCAGGACAGGGCGCGTGGCTCGCCAAAGTCGATATTATGGACGCTTTCAAAGTGATGCCAGTTAATCCCTCCGACTGGCATCTCCAGGGCGCAAAGTGGAAAGGTTCATTTTATTTCGCCGTGAGGCTTACTTTAGGCTGCAGGAGTAGCCCCAGCCTATTCAATAATCTCTCCGAAGCCCTGTGCTGGATACTCCTTAATGTTTCCAGGATCCCCGCTGTTCTGCACTTGCTAGACTATTTTCTACTCATCGACCCCCCCATCTCAAGGCAAATTGTTCGAGGGCACTTGGCCACCTTCGTTTTCTTAGTCAGAATCCATAGCTTTTTATGAAATAATCCCCATCGCCGTTGCCTGCTGCCTCTGGGGCCGCTACTGGAAAAGAAAACGCATCTCAGCTCTATGCGACAATGCTGCAGTAGTCCAAGCAATCAATAAAGGTCGCTCATCCTCTAACCCGATCAGGCCATTTATCCGTCGGATCACATGGCAAGCCATGACCAATAATTTCATCATCACAGCTCGACACGTTCCCGGTCATTCTAATGCTATCGCCGATGCTCTGTCACGCTCTAAATTTCAGGTCTTCCGCCAGCTGTGTCCAGATGCCGACCCACTCCCCTCGCCAATCCCCTCATTTCAGGACCTGATCCTGAATTAAACAGCTCCCTCTGCTCCAGTCAGCCCGTTTCTACATCAAAGCAGGCCTCGCCCCCTCCACTCTCACTTCTTACAACTTTGCCTGGCGCACTTTTGCCAAATTCTGCTCTGCTCATAATATACCTCTGTGCCCCGTTCACATACCCTCTGTTCCCACTTTCATCTCATTCTGTTTTGATTATTGTCATTTTAAACCTCCCTATATTCGCAGTCTTTTGGCGGGAATTAATTTTTATTATAAACTCCGTCAACCCAGCATGTCATCCAGCCTCTTCTCTAACCCCGCAATCAGGCTTCTTCTCAGAGGGATAGTTAAACACAGCGTTCCTCTTCCCGATAATCGGAAACCCATCACTCTCCCTATTCTCAGAAACCTTTTAACGGCTCTCTGTTCAGGCCCGTTCTTCTCCTCTTATATAAAAGCGCTTCTTTCAAGTGTGTTGGATTCACTCCTCCCGTTCCACTAGGGGGCTCTATAGTTGCTTTATATTGGTATGTGTAGAAGAAGAAAACGAACTGCGGACCATTAGTGTCCTTGGGTTGCCTAGCACCCCCACTAACAAGCCGAACCTGCCATTTATTCACATCTTACCAATCTTACCAATGTTCATGAATGTTGCCCAATGTGGTG
>NW_006800455.1:285109-294892 GCF_000485575.1 Poecilia formosa | reverse complement strand
AGTAGTTCAGCTACGTTTTCTTTCAAATATTTTAGAAATGCTCTATAAACAAGACCATGGAAAAATGCCTTAACATTTAATCTTACATTTTTCTGTACAATTCAACTGAAAAAAAAACACAAACCTATTGAAAGGAGTGAAAAGAAACTGCACTCACCTCAGCATGCACACCCTTAAATTAATTGTTTGTTGAGACAATTTTTGGATTTAATTTAAGCCTCCAGTGTTCTTTGGCAGGAGTATATTGCTTCCCATATCTTCATTTGGCATTTCTAACCAATTTTGTTTCCAATCCAGTCAGATTGTGAGGTCATCCGTTCACATTCCCCATCATTTGACCCACTATTTTTTTCCATTAAATTTAGTTCTAGACTCTGACTAAAAGTCCAAATTCTAGTTGTTGTTTTTTTTTTCAATTCAGAAAAACGTCAAAGATGCAAACAAAATAGAAAATCCCAAATAAATCAAATGTTACCAATAAAGATTCATTTGGACAATCAGTCATTTTGAATTATTTGTTATGAAGCCCTAGGCGGAAATTCAACCTGGAAGACTCTTCCGGCATCATGTATCACCACGCCTTCACCCCAGCCAATCAGGACGCATCACCTCTCTATCTTGATCCAATCACCTGGCAAGAGCTCCTTCAAAAGACGAAGCAACCACAGATCCACCCGCTTCAGTTGTGCTTCAAGCAAGACCTCCGTCGTTCGTGTGATCATGTCGGATTTTGATTCAGATGATCTCTTTACCTCTCCTACCTGCCGCCCTGCTGATCCCGATCCTCCTCCCTTCGGCCCGACACGCAGGAGGGTTCGTTTGGCTTCTCGTCGCAGCCCTGCCGCCCCCTCCTCCATCCTGAGGTCCCGAGGCATTTCTCCAGGCCTTGGCCTCGAACCCCCTCAACTGGCTTCCCTTGCTGCCCTCCTGCTGTATGTTGACTCGTCCCCCTCTCCCCCTCCGCCTTTTCCCTCGCGGAAAGTCTCAGGCAAAAGATCCCGGAAATCCTCCTCTCCTCCACCCAAACGCCTCAGGGGCCGACCACCTTCTGCCCGCGCTCCTGAGATGACCAATTCAGACCCTTCCCTCTCCACGATCTGCGCTCCACGGCCCCCAACCACCGCAGCCTCCACCTCCACCGTCAACGATGCCTCCACGTCCCATCACATAGCTCCGACTCTGCCCTCCGCCGATGTCCTACACCTAGCTTCAACCCTCACCTCTTCTATGGATTACCTCCAGCGCTCTATGTATCAGCTCACCTGCAGGAGTGAGCCACGACGTAACCGGCTCTACCCACTGCGCATCCGGACGCCCAGCCTTCCCCAGCCGCGTTCTCGCTCTCCAACGCCCGCCCTGGGCACGCTTCGGATAAGACGTTTACTTTCCACTCTGGTTGATTTTGTTTTCGGGGCAGCTCGCTGGACAACTCGCTGTCTTTTCTCCCTCTCTGTTCAGGCGGTTCCTACGTGCCCATGCACGCGCTCGTCTCTCCCAGGCTTCGCTCTAAGATTCTGCAGGGGCAATACGTCAATTTAGTCTCCCTCATTCTCCCGTCCCCTGAAGTCGACCAGCGCGTTGCATCATCAGCCGGTTTCACAGCTATCTTTAAATCCAACGATCCTCGCCGTTCTAAAGATCTGTCCATCGACGAGTTTCTGGCGGCTTTCAGCATTTACCGCGACGTGCTGTGCTCAGTTTATCCGGATCGCAGAATTGAACTCGACATTTACCTATCTCTCATAGCAGATCTCAATCTCAAGTATTGCCGTTCTTTATCCTATCAATATCACAAGGCGTTCGCCACCAAAGCTGCAACAGTCCTTTCCCAATCCGGCATTTGTCTCGATTGGTCTGTCCTAGACACCGAGCTGCTTCTCATGCTCGCTCAAGCCCCAGCGTGCCACACCTGTTCCACAGTCGGTCACCAAAGCACTCTCTGTCCCACACTCCCATTCGTTCCCCCCGCTCCCCTCTTCCAGCCGTCACCACTCCGCCCCAACAGCCGACCTTTCGACAGCCGGGGAAGGAAAATAGAGGTATTTAACAACGCTCCCATTTGTAATAATTTTAATGAGGGAGTTTGCACCTTCCCTCAATGCCATTTTCTCCATGTGTGCAGCTTCTGCAAAGGAGCACATCCCAAGTACACCTGTCCCCGTTGGTGTCCTCCCAGCAGAGGGTGCCGCGGATCCCAGCAGAGGGCGCCGCGGATCCAAACCCCGATTTCCAGCCATCTTTCCACCCCTATTGTGATCTCCGAAGTGGCCTCTCTTCTTCGATCCCACCCCGACTCCACCTTCGTTGACTTCCTACTAACCGGCCTTTCCCAAGGGTTCCGCATAGGTGTCTGTGCTCCTCCTATGCCCTCGCTCGTTTGCCCCAATCTTCAATCAGCGCTCCTCGAGCCTCACATAGTATCTAGCCTGCTTCAACGCGAGGTTTCAAAGGGATATATGATCGGCGCTTTTCGCTCCCCCCCTTTCTCTCAATTCCGCGTCAACCCCCTTGGAGTTGCCACACGGAAATACTCCGGTAAAAAACGTCTCATCCTCGACCTCCCCGCCCCTCACTGCGGTCCCCTCCCTAGCATTAACAGTCTCATTCCCAAGCCCCCCTTTTCTTTATTTAATCGGTTGATCACGCTATCTCTCTCATTAAAATTGCAGGACAGGGCGCGTGGCTCGCCAAAGTCGATATTATGGACGCTTTCAAAGTGATGCCAGTTAATCCCTCCGACTGGCATCTCCAGGGCGCAAAGTGGAAAGGTTCATTTTATTTCGCCGTGAGGCTTACTTTAGGCTGCAGGAGTAGCCCCAGCCTATTCAATAATCTCTCCGAAGCCCTGTGCTGGATACTCCTTAATGTTTCCAGGATCCCCGCTGTTCTGCACTTGCTAGACTATTTTCTACTCATCAACCCCCCCCTCTCAAGGCAAATTGTTCGAGGGCACTTGGCCACCTTCATTTTCTTAGTCAGAATCCATAGCTTTTTATGAAATAATCCCCATCGCCGTCGCCTGCTGCCTCTGGGGCCGCTACTGGAAAAGAAAACGCATCTCAGCTCTATGCGACAATGCTGCAGTAGTCCAAGCAATCAATAAAGGTCGCTCATCCTCTAACCCGATCAGGCCATTTATCCGTCGGATCACATGGCAAGCCATGACCAATAATTTCATCATCACAGCTCGACACGTTCCCGGTCATTCTAATTCTATCGCCGATGCTCTGTCACGCTCTAAATTTCAGGTCTTCCGCCAGCTGTGTCCAGATGCCGACCCACTCCCCTCGCCAATCCCCTCATTTCAGGACCTGATCCTGAATTAAACAGCTCCCTCTGCTCCAGTCAGCCCGTTTCTACATCAAAGCAGGCCTCGCCCCCTCCACTCTCACTTCTTACAACTTTGCCTGGCGCACTTTTGCCAAATTCTGCTCTGCTCATAATATACCTCTGTGCCCCGTTCACCTACCCTCTGTTCTCGCTTTCATCTCGTTCTGTTTTGATTATTGTCATTTTAAACCTCCCTATATTTGCAGTCTTTTGGCGGGAATTAATTTTTATTATAAACTCCGTCAACCCAGCATGTCATCCAGCCTCTTCTCTAACCCCGCAATCAGGCTTCTTCTCAGAGGGATAGTTAAACACAGCGTTCCTCTTCCCGATAATCGGAAACCCATCACTCTCCCTATTCTCAGAAACCTTTTAACGGCTCTCNTAGTGACACTGCCTAACAATATCAACTTAGCAACACGGAGACTACAACTACTGGAACGTAGATTAACAAAGGACCCAGATCTGAAAGACAAGTATGTTAAGGCAATGAAGTCAACCATTGATAAAGGATATGCAGAAGAAGTTCCAGCCTTGTCGCTCAACCACAATGATGACAAAGTTTGGTATCTCCCACATCATCCAGTGATTCATCCTTGCAAGCCTGGAAAGGTGCGAGTCGTCTTTGACTGCGCAGCAAAATATGATGGAATATCTCTCAATGACATCATCCACCAGGGCCCAGATCTAACAAACAAATTAATAAATGTGCCGATCCGCTTCCGACAAGGTCCTGTTGCCATAATGGTGGACATCGAGGGCATGTTCAATCAGATACATGTAACTCCAGAACACAGAGATGTGCTACGGCATCCCATGACATCCCACCTCTTTGGCGGAGTGTGGTCTCCAAGCGCAGCAAGCTTTGCATTGAGGAGGTGTGCATCAGATCATGCACATCTATATGATGCAGATACTATATCCACTGTAGAAAGAAACTTCTACATGGATGATTGCCTGAAATCCTCAGACTCACCCCAACAAGCCATCTGTCTAGCAGCACAGCTAATTGACCTACTTATGCAAGGAGGGTTTCGCTTGACTAAATGGACAAGCAATTCAACTGAGGTTCTACAGTCTATCCCAGAGGAGGAACATGCTAATCAAGTACCATTGTTGGACCTGGATGGAGATCCATCTTTGAAAAGAGCTCTGGGGTTGTTCTGGGACATAACAAATTACTGTATCACCTTCATCATCAAAGTCAAGAACAAACCCAACACTAAAAGAGGCATGCTAAGTACAATAAGCTCAGTTTATGACCCCCTGAGGTTAGTTGGCCCATTTATTTTACAGGGAAAGGCATTGTTTCAGGCACTGTCGCTTGAAGCTAGGTTGGGATGAAACCATCCCAAGTGACATTGCTGAGCAATGGGGCCGGTGGTTAGACGATCTACCAAAACTCTACAGACTACAGGTGCCTCGGTGTCTCAGACCTGAAGGTTTTACTGCAGATTCAGTCACCATGCAACTTCATCACTTCAGTGATGCTTCTGAATTGGGTTATGGTGCTGTTAGCTACCTTAGGGTTGTAAGCAACAATAACAAGTACTGTAATATTCTCTCTAGGAATAGGCTAGCTCCTGTCAAACCAAGTACTATTCCAAGACTAGAACTGGCAGCAGCTGTAGTAGCAGTACAGCTTGATCAGAAGATCTGTAAAAGCTTCGAGCTACCCCTCCCGGATTCTGTCTTTTGGACAGACAGCACTATTGTTCTGCATTACATCAGAAACGAAGAGAAAAGGTACCAAACCTTTGTTACCAATAGAGTTTCACAGATCCGAGAAGTCTCACAAGCCTCACAATGGAAACATGTCTACACAGAACTAAACCCTGCGGATGATGTTTCAAGAGGACTGTCTGCTGAAGAACTCACTAACAGTGAGCGATGGCTCAAAGGCCCTGCCTTCCTGTGGCAGGAAGAAGAATTATGGCCTTGCCAGCCTGAACTAGGAAGCTTACCTCCTGAAGCGGAGGTAAAGAAGTCAAGTCAGACATATGCAATGTCTTCTAAGCTCACCATTCAATCAGCAATTGACTGTTTCATTCAGAGGTATTCCTCCTGGCACAAACTCAAACGAGCTATTTTATTGATCCTACGAGCTAAGAATATCCTTCTAAAGAAGTTTGAACTCAGACTATATGCTCCAATAACACCAAACGAAATGAAACTGGCAGAGATTGCTATCATTGACTACGTTCAACGCACCCACTTTACTTGTCCAATGAAAGTAGAAGGCATCAGGAAGTTAACTCCAGTAAGACTCAGTGATGGATTACTCCGCGTTGGAGGAAGGCTCACCAATGCTCCAATAGCCGAAGCTGCAAAACACCCAGCGATTTTGCCTCGAAACCACCATATTAGCAAACTTATCATATGGCATTTTCACAAACTCACAGGTCATTCTGGAGTTGAAAGGGTACTTGCTGAGATTAGACAATTCTTTTGGATTGTCAGAGGCCGCATAGCAGTGAAGCAAGTCCTAGCACAGTGTATACCTTGCAAAAGACAAAAGGCTCCACTCAGTACTCAGTACATGGCTGACTTGCCCATTGATCGTGTGACTCCATGTAAGCCGCCTTTCACTCACGTCGGAATTGATTATTTTGGGCCCATTACCATCAAAAGAGGACGGAGTGAGGTGAAGAGATATGGCTGTCTATTCACTTGCCTAACTACCAGGGCCATCCACTTGGAGGTGGCGCACAGCTTGGACACAGAATCATTCATAAATGCTCTTCAACAATTTATGGCTCGTCGTGGGACGCCTCAATTGATACGCTCGGACAACGGGACGAACTTTGTTGGTGCCTGTCACGAATTACGGAAGGCTCTGGAAGGATGGAACCAGCAGAGGATTGAGGATCATCTACTCCAGCGAGAAACGCAATGGAAGTTTAATCCTCCTGCCGCCTCACATATGGGGGGTGTATGGGAGAGACAGATTCGTTCTGTGCACTCAATTCTTATGAGGGTTGCAGACTACAACAGACTTTGGATGATGAAGGATTAATGACACTTTTCTGTATCATTGAAAACATCGTCAATGGGAGACCACTAACAAAGTTGTCAGATGACCCTAGGGATGGTCAACCTTTGACTCCCAATGACTTGCTACTGCTGAGATCAGAGTGCACTCTGCCTCCTGGTCACTTTGTAAAAGAGGATCTGTACCATCGACGTTGGCGTCAAGTCCAGTATTTAGCAGATATTTTCTGGGCTCGGTGGGTGAAGGAGTACCTACCCAACCTGCAGCAGAGGCAAAAGTGGAATCACCATTCCAGAAACTATCAGGTCGGAGATCTTGTACTGATCCATACACGCCTCACAGTCAGTGGCCTCTTGGTTTGGTCACTGATGTCAACATTGGAGCTGATGGTCTGGTGCGATCAGTGCAAGTAAAGACTCATAGAGGCGCATACACCCGTCCTATACACAAGCTGTGTTTGCTAGAAGGAAATATGGATGAGTAGATTTACTTATTTTTCAGCTTGTGTGGGTTTTCTATACGCTACAGATGACTTTCACTCAATCTTATCACGATTACTGTAAACTGGTAGTCACCACTTTAAGTTCAATTATCAAAAAGGTAACAGAGATTTCATTTGAAAAGGTTTTTTTTCTTTGACAAGGTTAGAATTAAATAGTTATCTAAGGTTGTTACGTTCACCAATTTTTTCTGAGATGAACATCTGTAGAGTTCATCGGGGCCGGGATGTTGGATTCACTCCTCCCGTTCCACTAGGGGGCTCTATAGTTGCTTTATACTGGTATGTGTAGAAGAAGAAAATGAACTGCGGACCATTAGTGTACTTAGGTTGCCTAGCAACCACACTAACAAGCCTAACCTGCCATTTATTCATATCTTACCAATCTTACCAATGTTCATGAGTGTTGCCCAATGTGGTGAGTTATATATTAATGCTGTAAAGCTATGTTTAAGTTTGTGTCCTTTTGAATATCGCAATATTAAGTATTGACGTTTTGTTTGTCTTTTTATTTTTTTTACGTTATTTACAGTTTAACCGGCATGTCCGCGTAAAGCACTCGGCAATAAAAAAAAGAACAGTTACAACATCAATGGCTACCTTATGTTCTTTGCAACATAAAGTTAAACACACGGCAATTATGTCTAAAACCGGAGATTCTGCGGGAGAAATAGACCTTGCTACGCTAAAGAGGAAGAGAGGACAAGCGAAAGCAGCTGTAACTAAGATGATAACATCGGCAAATGAAAAAATCAGAGAAAATAAGCCGGAAGAATTAAAGTCAGTGCTGCAGAGCCTCGACCTAGCCCTTGCACAACTTCAGGAGGCACATAAATGTTATCATTCTCAGCTCACTGATGATATCGACAGAAAAGAGTCTGATGCTTATGAGAAGCTTATCTTAAGGAACAGTCATGACGTGCGTCATGAAGCTCTAGCCTGGCTTCAAGATGAGGAAGATGAAGCTAGTGTTAATCCAGACGTTGATGAAGAGTTGGGTGTNAAGTTCAATATGAGCTTGCAGGCCGGCTGCCATACGCCTAACAAGGTTCGATCAGCCTGCAGATCTCGGCTTCTTTGCCTCGCCTAACAAAGTTCGATATGAGCTTGCAGGCCCAGCTGCCATGCGCTGGGCCTGCCTGAGACTACTGCCATTGACCTGCGAGAATGGATGGAGCACAGAAGCCGGTGATGTGGGGCCCGTACTGGGATGAATGCTCTCAATCTTCAGGGTGCCTGTTCTCTCCCCCATCCCCCGGAGGCTACTACATGGAGCCATATCATCCGCCTTCACTGGTCTTGTACTCCTCTACTACCTCATCTCCAGCGATCTCTCCTACACATTTTTTAATGTCTACCATGCCGGATTATGGTACGGAGACTGGACCGCTTCATTCTATCCCTCAGGCGACAGCAGAGCAGGAGGAGGTTTCATCGCTGGTTAGCGGCTACTTCGGATCTTCACCGTTGCCTGCCGTACCTGAATACGGTACAGAGAGCGGGACTGCTTGAGTCTACCCTTCAACCGGTAGCAGAGCAAGCTAGCACCTTCTCCGGATCTCTGCCGCCCCCTCCAGCTTCTCCAGTTTCACATCAAGGCGAAGTTGACGGGTGGTTGTCAACTACGCTGGCGCTGTAAAAACAGCTCTGCTCCATTTATTCAAGCTCACCTGTTTGAAACACCTCAAAGAAACCTTTTATGGATGTGTAACTGACCACCCGAGTCAAAAACAGCATCAATGCCTGGAAATGCCTGAGGAGGATTATTACCAACTCCACTTCCCCCGCATTACACTACTCCTGACCCGTCGTTTAATTCCAGCTGTTTAGAATCTGTTGAAGCAGAGTCGTATAAATGTACAGGATCCGGTCGTCAAGATCATCGCAGAGACACTTTTGCATGAAGTGAAATCGGCATTCAGGATCCAGACAGCAATTGCAGAGATGTATGAAGGCATGAGTACTGATGAAAAGCTCAAAGAGCTCCATTCTGTTTCAGAGAGCTACTCTCAGGATGATAATTAACCGCTCACGTGTTGATCTCCATATAGTTTGTTTTTCTTAGTTTAGCTATTATTTTTTAAATGTTTGATTTTGAATCTATCACCTTTAAATGAAAATAAAGAAAATAATGTGTCCTCTAGTTTGATTTTCTCATTACTTTAATCAAATCAATAAAATTGTATTTGTATAGCACATTTCAGCAGAAAGGCATTTCAAGGTGCTTTACATAATTAAAGAAAAAAAAAATAACAGCATGTGACATTGAATAAACAGTAAAAAAGAGAGAGATTTTGAAAAAAAACAATTTTGTTACGGAATTTAAGCGCTTGTCGCCGGACTCCGCCGTCCGTTTAACACGGGTATTATCCAGGCCCCGTCGCCTGACAGGACGCAATTTACAGATTTTTAGTCAAAACGCTATTTGACAAGGATTCTTAAACCTCAGTTTTAGTCAAAACGCCATTTAAAAGAAATTAATAAATAGATAAAAAGTTAAGATAAAAACATTATAAACATCTAAGACAACAAAATCCACACTAATCCTAATTTAGCCATAAGCAACTCTAAACAGCTGGATTTTAAGTTGAGATTTAAAGGCCCCCAGTGTTTCCGCTGTTTTACAGTTTTCTGGAAGTTTATTCCAAATTTGTGGTGCATAGAAATTGAATGCTG
Organism: Poecilia formosa; assembly: GCF_000485575.1. Classification (NCBI taxonomy): domain Eukaryota; kingdom Metazoa; phylum Chordata; class Actinopteri; order Cyprinodontiformes; family Poeciliidae; genus Poecilia; species Poecilia formosa. The sequence goes on along the minus strand of NW_006800455.1, from coordinate 285,395 downwards.
CTTCTCCTCGTTTGGTTCTGTTCCGTACATTTCAACACCCCAGTTCCTACAAACCTGGGTGTTGAAACCCTGTTGATGATGTTTTGTAAGCAGTGATATTTCATATCTTCCAGACTGTCTCAAGCTGACATACATGGGCTTTTTTCTTTGTGATCTGAGACTGTATGATAGACATTTTATTGTAAAAAAATTAAAAATAAATAAATTACTGGTCACTGTTCTTACCAGAATTTTACCATAAAAATTATAGTACAACACACAAGGAAGTGTAAATTGTCAGCATTTC
>NW_006800455.1:260818-282170 GCF_000485575.1 Poecilia formosa | reverse complement strand
ACATTGTAGATCTAAATATCAGCAAAATTTGTAATTTTGGCTGATTAGTACTGTTAAGTTTAGGGTAATTAACTGCTGGCAATATTACAATATTTTTTTATGAACTTTACAATTACTTATATTTTTACAATATATTTCTGTATTTTCTACATTCATGACTGTCAAAATTACTTAGGATATATGTTTATTGTGTTATGATAATTCCATGTATTTTCTATGGTAACAAAATGTTTTGAATATTACGGTCAAAAAGTGTTGGTCTTTTACCGTAAATTTACTGACTTTTTTTTTACAGTGTACTAATTTAGAACTTTACACTGATATACAAATTGAGTGTAAAGGCCTGGTGAACACCACAAGAACAAACAAATTGATTTTAGTGGTTTGCAATTCAGAAAAGAAATTTGAAACAATTAGAGATTAAATGGTTTAGGATTGAATGAAAAATTCTGAAAGAAATTTTGCTACCTTTGCAAAAAGACAAGTTCTGTCTAAAACCTATTTTTCAAGATTGTAATGAATCATGTCAGCATATCTAATGCTAGCTGCTGCAAAGCGTACCATCACCTCATGCTAGCTTCATTTGAGTCAGGTTCAGGAAAGAAAACTGAATTCAAATCAATATGGAAAATGGGAGAAATCTTGGAATATATACAATACCAACTGTCCACCCAAAGTAATGCTCCAGTTCAGTACCGATATCTGAACCATGTAATGAGAAAAAACATAAGTATAGTCTGATAATTATTTTAGCCAATTATGATTTTGACTGAAGAGGCCAACTGACTGATAAAACAACCATTTGTATTCTGTAGAGACTAATGGCAACAGAGTTGAAATGTATTAAAGCTCAGCAGAGGATAAAATGGATTCATCGACCTCCAGCTATCACCATCAGCTACTGCTGAATGGACCGCCGCAACATGTTAGGTTGATTTACATCATGGAGGATAAATGCCTTTTCGCATAATTTCTATTGCGTCCCACAACTCAACAGACTTACCCATAAGTGGCATATTTTCCCAAGGTCAGCAGCAAATCACAACTATTGCAGCTTATCGCAAAGAAAAATGATCAGCTGGGAATTATGTTTGTGTGGCTTATCTGTCTTTGGAACAACAAAACAAATTACTAAAATAGTTTAACAGTACGTTACAGCGGTACCCTGTAAAGTACTGTTAATATGCAACTGTCGAAGTAGTCCAATACTCCCATGTACTACACACAAGATTTTTAATTGTTTGCATGCATTTTTTTCTTTATTTTTGATTCCAAGTGTTTCAATAGCTCAAATACAGGTGTGGTTTCAACCAGAGATTTAAAATAATTTATATATTCTCTTTCAGAGATAGGAGCAGAATATGACTTATTTTTCCCCCCCCCCAAAACTCGCCTCTCTTGTAAGGACACTCAGAGGGGACCCGGAAATTCAACCACACACAGAACTATACAAAAAGTGAAAGTTTATTTTCTCAGATACTGGTTTCAGCTCAGGGAGGTCAAACACAGCACTGAGGAGAGAGTGGAGAAGACTGGTGATGCACGGATAAAGGAGGGGTATCTGAGAAATGTTCAGCTTAACTGACCTGTAGAGCAGTGGACGGGTGGAGCAGAGGAACAGAGGGTCCGATGACAGGGAGATGCAGGAAACCAATGGAACAGGGTTCTGAGGAGGCAATGAAGATCTCCACGGGGAGATCCAAAATGCAACACCAAGGGACTGTGTCGATAATCAGGCTGAGGTCATACACAGGAGGACAGAGAGAGCAAACTTAGCTTTGAGGGACAGGCAGTAATCGGTGGTCGTGAGGCAGAGCTTGGGTCAGGGTCCAGAAATCCAAAATAGACGAGATCCGTGAAGGGCTTGGCAGGAGGGGTAAATCCGTGGTCAGAAAGGGGGTCAAAGAAACACTGAAGGCTTGGACGGAAACGCTGGATCTCTACTGGCTCATGGCTGTCAATAATCTGGCAAGGAAGCAGAAGCTGAGGGGTGTTTAAGTAGGGCAAGGCCCAGGTGGAACAGGTAAGCAATCTGGCGAGGCAGGTGAACTGAATGAGTGCCTAACACAGCATGGACAGGACATGAATCATAACATCTCTAATATTTCAAAACAGTTTTAGTGTCGTTGAATTTCTTTTGAAGATGGAATTCATTGACAGAAATGCAGTTCATGTTCTGTCATATTGGAGTTTTTATAAGATACAATTTATTGACAGTCTGGATTAGCCTCTGCTCCACAGTGACCCTGGCATGGACATTACATCTGCACAAAGCTGTTTCACAATCTGCCTGAAATTGAAAGGTTTCTGGGTCGCCACTGTAGGTATCCTGATTTATTTGATGACTGCTGCTCAGATTTGGAGAACAGACTGACACCCAGAACCTTTGAGCTGCAAGACAACAGTCCTAACAACTGCTCATTTATCCAGCTCCTATGAAAATACTTAACATACTTCATTTAAGTTTCATGTGGAAGTACTCAAATTAAATCAGCCTAAAATGGCTTACAATAATACAGTGTTCTCCCACCTAATATTCATAAATTCAATTATCCATGGATTTTTCTGTGTAACTTCAGTCATAAATATTTGTAGAAAACTTAGCTATTAAAGGGTATCTAAAATATTCAAAAGACAATGTAGCTTGGGAAGCTGAAATACTTCAGCACAATGCTACTTGTCATGCTATTTGCATAGCACCCAATCTAGGAATACCTTTTATTTTCCTTGTCACTGATTAGCTGCATCCCTCGGCGCGGAAATAAGGATAGATATTAGCGCATAGCACTGATGGTTTCCACTTAATTCATATTAAGGTATATTTGGGGTTTGAACTATTAAAGTGGGGAGGTATTGTATAAGTCTTTTCAGCCAAAGTCTCCATTCATTCATGGAAAGTTCCCAGTTAGGATCTGAAATCTTCTAATTAGGGGGCAACAGTTTTAACCTCCTAAGCTAAGACACAACTCTGTCTGTTTCACATTAATAGTAACATTTTTCAAATCGTTACAGTTACTGCCTTATATTGTGGTTTGTGTGTTGAATGTGGCCCCCCCTACCCCCACCCACCTTTTTAAGGCATGTTCATTTTATATTGGTCAGCTGAAAATAGATGATAAAAAACACATATTATGTATTAACTTGCAAAGCTTACTGTTTACATCCAACACCTAATAACTCATCATCACAAATTTAGAAAATGTTAGAGTTACTGAAGAGGGACTGCGTTACTTCGTCTGAGACTTTCAGTTGCCCTTATTGTGAAATGAAAGTCTCTATAAGAGCAAGGGATGTTTTTGTGAAAGTTTTATTGTTGGTTTGTGTGGGATTGTACCTGCATGTCTCCATCAAAGATGTCTGCATGTCATGTAACTTCATCCAGGCTTCATATTAGCAACATACTTTTATGAGCCCCAGATAGGCAGGCCTGGATCTCAGTCTTCACTGCATTTCATTACTCCTTGTTCAAAATTGAAAATACACAACAGTAGCATAATTATAGACCAAATATTTGAGAAAAAATATTTAGAAGTTTATTAAACATTAAAAAAAAAGAAAGGATAAAGGTATTTTAACTTTTTTGTTGTCAAGACATTATGAGTAAAGCAAGTATAGAAACTGCATTATGTAGAGTGGTCAGGTCTGGGCTATGCTGCACTGCATAAAAATGGGACACTTAGTTTTACTTCTATATACAATAACTACTGGGTAGCTAAATTAGTTCTGCTCTGACCTCTTATCTCTTAGATGTTCTACCCTTATATCCAGGTTGTCTAATCTCAGTGTGGCTGGTCATTAGGATTAGGGCTTGCCAGTTTTGCTGTGTCATGTTTGCTGGACCCCATCACTCCTGGTTTAGTCAGTTCCCTTACATAATCTTTGTAATACTGACTCAGAAGCTGTTTCTTAGTTATTCTGGGTGTGGTATTTTGAAGTGTCCATATCATGTGCCCACCATTGGGTATTGTTGACATAGTAGCCTTCCAGCTACCACATGTCCACTCTCTACCACATGTCTCCATTACCAGCTCACTTCCTGTCACAATTTCCAGGTTTATAGACCTTCTGATAATTTGTACATCTGTTGCTATTTTTTTTTTCTTCAGAAGTGCCAGTCGTAGAAGCCTGAAGTCGTAGACCAGGGATCTACAACTTCAGGCTTCTAGGGACAGTGTCCTGTAACTTTGCGACGTGAATCTGAATCAAATAGCATGTCTCGCTATGCAGTCAAGTTGAGAGTATTAATACAGAGATTCAACCGGCTTTACTCAAAACGTCCACAGACCGACACACTCTTACCTTAATACTCTATGTCAGGGGTATTCAACTCAAGTCCCTAAAGACCAGTATCCTGCTGCTTGTAGATGTGTCAAATGAGTAAAGTGCCTCTTCAGTAGGCAGTAAATTTCTCCAGAGTCCTGCTAATGACCTGATTGTTTTAGTCAGGTGTGTTGAAGCACAGACGCATCTCAAAGTTGCAGGATATCAGACTTTGAGGACTGGAGTTGAAGACCCCTACTCTACAGGTTATCTGCAGGGTCCATCCCAGGAACACAGGTTCAAAACTTACATACATTTGTTTATGTTTGATATTTGTGTTTTTATTTGAACAAAATATCAAGATCCCATTAATGCAAATTACTTTTTTTACATAAGTATTTTTTTCTTCAAAAACATATAAATAAAATGGTCATTCTTTACAAATTCTTTAGCAGACTGCGGATGTAAAAGAACTGATTCATTCAACTATTCATGTTCAAGATGCATTTTACCCACTCTCCCCATCCCCTAATTCAGAGTAGGATTAGTAGATTGAATTTGTTCATCAGTCTAAATTTTGGAACTTCATTTTTTAGAGCTGTCACATTGTTCTGATGACAAGATTTCCTAGATTTGACTATAAAATTTGGAAAAAAAAAATAGATATTTCTCAGTATTTTAGCTGTTTCCTGCAAAATCTCGGTCACCGACTTTGTGTATGAGTTCCACTTTTACAAGAGCATCTGGATTTCACATATGAAAGCCTGGCTTTCATAAACTGTAGTACAATGAAGCTCACCCATCACTTTGTTGATGTGCAGTGAGAAAGATTCTCTGAAGAACAGCTCTGACAGAACATGTAATACCAGCATGTTCAGGTGAGAGTGAAAGGCAGAGTTTTCACAGTCCTGCCTGTGCCTCTTGAGACTCTTGTCACCAAAAGTGGCTGATTTGATGTTTATGGTGATTGTGGTTCAAGCTAACTGTACACTCTCACCATGGAAACAGGAATCGTCTCACAACAAGCTTTTAGAAGGAGGATTGATTGTTAATTTGCTTTGCATAACCCTCTCAGGTATCCTCTGTTACCCCAACAGTTCCCATGTGATGTATAACCAGAGCGGCCTACATCACTCTACTATAACAGCTGAGTGTAAAAGAAAGGAAATCATTTAATCTATGACTGAAAGTGTTAACACTGAGCAGTGGATACTTGTGGTGTCTCAGGCTATTTTCTCTGTAAAGTTTGTGAAGAACATTTTCTTAAAAGGCCCAAGAAGTTATTCCTGTCATTAGGAGCTTAGAGATATTAAATTCTCCTTTTATACTAGATATGACATACATTTATAGAGGATAGATAACTGCAATGAACTTAGAAATAAATAAATGGTTCAGTATAGTAATTCATGTGCAAAATATTGCATCAAAAAAAAACAAAAAAAACAAGGACTTTAAACCCATTAGCACCTTTGACACAGACCTCTGTGCCGTGCTGATGTTTGCTTTGCAAAGTGGGGGAACAAAATCCTCCTGACCACAAGTGGGAAGCAAAGCCATAACATGGTCGGTTTGGTTAACATGAAGCCAGTAGCCAGTCCTCCCACTGTTTCTATGATGACCAAGTTCATACCTCAACGATGGACTGCCACTGATACTGCAGGTTGCTTCACTTTTGTATTAGGTTGTTTTGTTTTGGGTTTTTTTTGTGGATGCTGAAAGCAGTCTGGGTATTTAGCATGGTGAGAAGTGGGAGCTGAACACTTGCAGGGCTACTGAGCTGAGACTATGTAAACTCTGGGAAAATAAAGGATGCATAGTGTTTTATTAAACCAAAGCTGAGGAGAGTGTTATAAGAACTTAAATATAAACACTTTATGGCTTATTTTGTCCATATATGAAATGAGGAGTTCAAAATGGAGGGGATAATTGCTGACTGGGGCCAAAGAGACAAAATGGAGTTGATGCAATAACAACAGAGTTCTCTGCTTATTATGACAGGTAAATGGGAAGAAATAAGAATGATAGTGCTGAGAGGGAAGCATAGACATGATTGAGCCTGAAGATGATAAATAGCATAAGAATCATTTTGTTTAGAAGTGTGCTTTTGAGTATTGCCTGTCCAAAAACAAAACATGAAGAGATTTGGATAGAATCAATGGGGCACATTGGAAAGGAAAGAAATATTGGTACATTACTGACTTTTGTAACCAAGAAGGGATACTGGTTGAACCATCTTTGAAAGGTAGATCTTACATATATTAATACAATGTTTTGGATGTCATAGTCTGTAAATGTTGGTATTTTACTGTAAATTTTACAGTGTGCCAAATCTCAGTTTTAGATGAACTAATAACTTGTACTCCTAAATACTTCAAACTAGAGAGGACATGATGTCCCCATGAAGCTCTTTGTAGCTTTAAGAATTTAGATTGTTTTGTCTAAACTCCTTCTATAAAAACTAACAGTTTGGATAGCATCTTAATATATACATTAAAAAGACTGATACTGACTTCCAAAGTTTCATGAGTGAAAACTAAGGAACTCTTCCCAGGCCTTTCAAATTCCAGTACTGGAGCCTTGTGTCACTATTCATAGGCCAGAGATGAAAACATTTTAATGGTAACTTGATTATGGAACGACAACCCTACATGAACAAATAGGGAAAGAATGATAACTGGTTTAATTTTAGAAACATGTTATGAGGGAGTGGATAAAACAATAAACCAATAACTGAAAACATATAAAGCAAAATATAAGAACCACACAGTACTGAGGTGTGGAGAAGGATGGAGATGGAGGATGGAGGTTGGGGTCTGAATACAGATGCATGCTAAATTTGTCCAATCTGAATTTATAAAAAAAGAAAAATCCTGAAAAGGTCAAATTTTCTGTCAATTTCACCAATATAAAGTACCATGTGTTGTTCTATGAAATAAAATTCCAATGAAATAAAGGGGAAAAATACTTTGATATATAAAAGTAAAGTTGAAAAGTTTAGAATGCGTGAATACTTTTGCAAGGCACTGTTTTTGCAAATAAACAGGAATTTTCAAGAATAAAAGGTTCAGTTTTCAGAAATTCATTGCTGAAAAATTAAAAGTATATGCTTTTTAATAAAGACAGAAATAACCTTTTGTATTTGTGTTCCTAAATACAGAATGATTCCACTCACTCATCTGACCTCAGCGTCCTTTCCTGCAGGTGTAGGAAAGGACACCTGAGATTAAGCAGAATTTATTGATGTTATTTGGTTATGGAGACAAGGTCGACCAGCAATTGCTTGCTAGAAGCTCTTTCCCTCCAGGAAGGTGCTTACTGCAGTTGATACCCATCATTATTTATGGTCTTTCTGCATCAAAGTCTAGGAATCGCTCTTGGTCTGACCCCGCCCTGAAGCCTTTATGCCATGTGAGACCCCACCTGAGGTGAAACTCACAGACAGCCAAGACTTCAAGACCATAGGGGTACTCAAACCCCTCCACCACGTTAAGGTGGCGATTCTGTGAAGGGGAGGAAACCAGCAGACTGCATCAAAGCTTCATATTAATGCAATCCCCCATCCTGAGCAAGCACAGGGCGACAGTGGAGAGGAAACACTCCCCTTTCAAAGGAAGAGACCTCTAGCAGAACCAGGCTCAGGATGGGCGGCCATCTGCCTCGACCGACTGGGGTTGGAGAGGACAGGAAAGTGGACAAGACAAACAAAACATACACTGGAGCTCTGGCTCTGATGGAAGAACAGACCTAAAAATGACAAAGAACATGTTAATAGTTAGATATTGTTGTCTGAGTGGAGTTACAAAAACAGCTCATAGATGTCTTCCAGGATAACCTAGATGTGGAGGAAAACATAGTCAACAGAACACCTGAGAGACCAAATGACAGAACATTACAATAACATATCAGGTTTGTTGTGTCTGGTCCAATCTCTGGATTTGGACTAAAAAGGACAATTATCCATATTGTATAATTAACTGTATCAATCTAAAGAAAAAAGAAAGTGTTGGGTTCAGGTAGTGAAGTAGAGAGTGCACAACACTCATAAAGATATACAGAAAGGCAAGAGAGTGGACAGAAGGTGAAAGAGGATGGAGGATGGGGTGAACAATGAAAATGTGACTACTGACGAGCAAAAACAATATACTTTACACAAATATATATGTAATAATATAAAAAATAACATAAAAAAATAAATAACTGAATTTAAAATATTATTTGAAACAACATTTAAACTCACAATTTAAAGATTTTTTTAAGTTTGGGTGTGATGGAAAAAGTGGGATACATCTTGCACAACTCTCCAATTGACCTAACACTGATATTTTTGTAGAATGGTGATAAAAACCAAAGCATCCAGGAAAAACCCACACATATTTAACTGAACTAATAGACTCTTTTTAGACTATGGGAGGATTTTTTTCTCCCAAATTCAAATCGAGTTCAAATCTCCAATTAAAGGATGAACCTGGAGCACCCAGAGAAAATTCTTGAATCCCAAATGTAGCTAATTGTTAGGTTCTGTGTTTTCCGTGTAGTTATTTTTGAGGTTTTCTGTGTTTAGTCCTGTTCCTGTCCTGTCTTCCCTGTTGATTGCTTCCCAGGTGTGTCTAGTTACCTGATTACCCTCCCTGTGTATTTAAACCTACCTGTTGTCTTTGTCTCTTGTTGGGTCCTCGTCTTATGTTGTCTATTCCTTGTCTGTTGTAGTTTGTAGTTCAGTTTCTCAGTAGAACTATTTAGTCCTGAGTTTCTGTTTATTTTGTCGTCCCAGTGGAACTGGCTTAAGTCCTGTGTCGGCGTCAGCTTTTGTGCTCAGTCATTTGCTACCAGTGTTAGCTTCATTTCCGTTCACTGTGCTGCCTACTTGTTTGACTGTTTGAGCTGATTTCATCATTAAGTTAATCATTTTGTCTATAACCTGGGTCCAGCCTGCGTCTCTCCTCACCACCCTCACCCCCGCCTCATGACATTAATGAGCATTTTCTGTACGAATCTTTAGCTACCGTGTTTCCCCGAAAGTAAGACAGTGTCTTACTTTCTTTTTATCCCCAAAAGCCCCACTATGTCTTACTTTCGGGGTATGTCTTATATTGGAAAAAAATTGTCAAATGTCGAATGAACGTATGGAGAGGGGGACGGCGCAGGCGTGGGCAGGAGGCGGCGCGCAGCTAGATGAGAGGTGTTTTCCCGAAAAGTAAGACATATGTCTTACTTTCGGGGTACGGCTTATATTAGCCGACCCCCCTGAAGCCTTCAGATACGTCTTACAATCGGGGGTGTCTTATTATCGGGGAAACACGGTAGGATGTTTCAACAACAGGAGGAAACCGGAGCACACGGAGAAAATCCAAAATCATGCATTAACCTAAGGGATGTGTTTTAGATTGCAGGAAGAAACTAAAGTGCCTGGAGAATACCCCAAACATTTAATTAGCCCAACCTAGAGGAGAAAACCCAACATTTCTATATTGATGTATGAGACATTCGTCAGACTCAGAAGAAACCAAACATCTAGGAGAAAACCCAACATATTAACATGTCAATTAACCCTAAACCCAATCCTCATCCTAAATTAGACTAGACTAAATACTAAAAAGCTATAACTCCAATGTCTGTGTGTGTATGTTTAAGAAAACCATGGGTGACTGAGCAGTTCTTCCAGCGTGGGACGCTCCTTTGGCTGTTCCTTGAGGCACTTGGTCATAAGATCCTGGCAGTCTGGAGGGTCAGAGGTCAAAGTGCAACAACAGTTAGAGCTGCAAACAGAAGAGATTTATATATGCTGTGAAAAGATATAATACAAGTGTTTGTCTAACTCTTGGAAAGCCTCTTGTTGATCTTCAGCTTGTTTGTGAGGAAACTGATGGTTTTGAACATCTTGTTGTGGAGAATTTCAAACAGGAGCACTCCCAGCTGCCACACCGTTGTGGGTCCAGCAGTATATTTCTTGAGTCTGTAAAATTCTGGTGGGACGTGATCACGGGTACCTAAAAGATGTGTGAGAATAAGACAGTCAACAAGTTGAAGAAGGCTAAAAAGAAGTTCTGTTTTCACAGCAGAGACAGAATAAGAATATCATACCACGGAGAAGTGCAAATTTCCTTCCGCGGTCAAAGCAGCTTAGACCGAAGTCTATGAGATAGGCTTGTGGGCCTTCTGAGCTGCTCTTAATCAGGACATTTTCCACTTTAATATCTCTGTGGAAGATGTTTGCATCCTGAAGCTGAATCGTTGCTTCCACCAGCTGTTTTAATATGATCTAAAAGAGAAAAATGATTTGAATCTCAAAATTCTGCATAGTTTGATGTTGGACTTTGGCAACTTATAAAGTAAAATATCATATGGATTTTTTTTTTCACATTCTGTCAGAGTAAAACCAAATAAATTAATGTATTTCTTAGAGATATGTGATTAACATAAAGTATTGCAAAATTTCTAAGTGGAGGAAACATTGGACTCTACCTTGGCCTCCTCCTCATTTAGACAACCCTCATGCTCATCAAGATAGACAAAGAGGTCCTCTGACGGCATGGGCCTCTCCATCACTAGAACAAGCTCTTCTTCCAGCTCATACCAGTCCAGCAGGGACACCAGGGCCAACTGCCCTGATGAACTGGTAGTTAGATTCCTCAGCTTCAACATGATGGCCACCTCCAATGCCATCTTCCTGCCATTCTCATCCTGAAACATCAAAGCAAACAGGAGAAACCCACAATGCATCTGGAATCCAGCAAAGTCTTAAAGTCAGTCTTAGATGCTGTTGCTCACTTACCTTATGTTTGAGAAACACATTTTCTTTTGGGATGTGTTTGATAGCCACCTATAACATTGAAACAAAGCATTGCTCAGCAATGGGAATATCCTTAAAGAGATTGTTCAGACTTCCTAAGGTCAGTATGTATGGAGTTCTCAGTAATACTGTAAGGTGCACTGACAAAAACCATAGCCAAGTGATCTCATTGATCAATTTCAGTTATATAGCTTCATAGTTTTAATTAAACAAAGAATTAAAAATAAATTGAGATAAAAATTGAGATAGGGGGATGTGCTGTGGTGGCACAGGGGTTAAGCATGGCCCACATGTGGAGGCCTCAGTCCTTGACATGGCCGTCACGGGTTTGATTCCCAGCCTGGTGACCTTTGCCGCATGTCTTCCCCTTTGATAGTCAGTTAACTATCCTGTTAACTGACTATCAAATAAAGGCCACTAGAGCCAAAAAAACCTTTAAAAACAAATTGAGGTAGGATCACACTTTTCATCTTATTAGTCATAGTTCTGCAACCTGTAGAACCCTGAGTGGCTCTTTGGCTCACTTAATACAGTGTGTCCCCACCCTGGTCCTTATGGGACATTGTCGTGTGTTTTATGTGTTTCTCTGCTTCAGTGCAGCTGATTTGAATGGATGACGTTTGCTGAACTGCAGTCATCTGAATCAAGTGGGTTAAGGTTGAAGCAGGGAAGCATGTATCACCTACAGGACAGAGTGCCTTGACATTACCCATCTACATATTTACAATTAAAATCTCATTGGTTAATAAAGTAATTTCACTGATATAGAGTTTTATCTTACAGACATGGACATTTTCAGTTTGAGTCTTCATTAGCTAAAATCAGCTGAAACAGAGGTCAATATGTCATTATGGCTGTTAGACTTCCATCTTTAAGAGGATTTTAACTCTTTTTTTGTTTACAAACTTTAACTCCTACTGACTGTTAGCTAGAAAGTTATCAGTAATAGTTCTTCCATCAGTAATCTTTTAAATATTCCAAAGACACCTACAGGCAATTTATCCTTCTGTCGATATCCAGCAAACACAGATCCAAAGCCTCCTTCTCCCAGTAGATGCAGCTCAGTATATTTTTTCTGGAATTTGGCTAAACACATGAACACATGTTTGAGTTTCACAAAGCATCAGAATAAAACCCTGTTCACACTAATGTTACCTCAGATTTAATTGTAGAAGTTCTGACTTGTACTTTTTTTTTCAAAACTGTCAACTTAAATTCTGACCTCTTTGGGAAGTCACTTGTTCTTTTTTTGTCTTCTTCTTCATTGGTGATTCCTCAAAGTCATCCACCTTCCTCTTTAAATTCCTCTTTCTTATATCTCCTGTAATGTAAAGTACCGGACTGAAGTTGCTGGATCCTAACATTGAGAATAACCAAAAGAAACAACATGAGTATTTCAGCCTTTAGTTGCCATAAGGCAAAAATAGCTGGACAGAAAACAAAGACAAGTGTGCCTGCGTTGTGCTGCATTTATTACAGTCTCATTAAACTATCTCCCTCTTTATTTACTGTAATAAGTAGATTAACACAACTTTATATCATGCATTGTTTTTGGCTTTGTCTGTGCTGTATATATTGTAGGCTTACTGAATGTGCCACAGAAACCAGATCCGACCTGGCCATCAAGCAAATAATTCTGAATATCGGGTTCAGATTTATATAGATTTATATCGGCCATAAATCTAAACTCTAATTTGATTGGCGAGCTAAATATTTAGTTTGCTAATAATTTAGCTTGAAGATAAATATTTATGTAATATGGTAATTTACTTGCTGATAATCACAAGTGAATAACCAAAATAAAATCCAGGTCTTGCAAACACCTTTTTAAACTCCTTCTGGTGAGACTGAATCGCTTCCTGTCACCTCTTTACTTTTCCTCTTTTCTTGTACAACAGTTTAGCTTAAAACAAAGGATGAACTGTTTTAAAGGAAACACACACATTTACCAAAGGAGCAACAGTGGCTGCACCATCATCTGACCACTAGGAGTTTAAATAGAGGTTAGCAAGACCCAGCTGTGATATTGATTCTCTAGTGAATTTGCATATTACCTATTACGTTTTCATGAATGTTTATGACTGTTGTCATGAAGTGTCACTGGGTAAATAATGACACTTTAATGCAAAGTTGACATTTTTAATGGACTTTTAGTGCATATTTTAATGCAACATGTAGTGATCAGATTGCTACATATCTGATCTTTTCAAACGTGACCTGTGTCAAGTGGACTGTATTTGCTCTGTCTGTGCTGTGCTTCACAGAAAAGGAATTTCTTTGAAAGCACTGGGTGAATTTTCATAGAGTTTCCCATAGTAAAAGAGGCTGGATTCAAGGGAATACCAAAATGTTTCGATTTTTCAACCATGCTTTTGTATCACTTTGTTCTGTCAATATAAAGTAGAGCAAAGCAGCCAACCTGAGCTGCTGTCCATTGAGGAGGAAGTCTCTTTGGTTTGGACCTGCTGCAGGAGTCCCTTCTTCTTCTTGGTCGGTGTTGAACATCCCTCTACTTCTTCTGTCATTTTCCTCTTGATGTGGTCCTGGCAGGTTGTGGAGGCTCTGGTCGTCACAGAGACCCTGATCTTTTTTCTGGGGGTCTTATCTTGAACTCCTTTCCTTTTCTTTGTTCTGCACTTATGAACAGACTCAATATTTGGTGGAGTCGTCCAGCTGTTGTTGTCTAAAATGAGAGATATTGGGAAAAATATGCAATGGTTTTGACCATTTGTCATATATTTATTATTTCTGAATCACCTCACAGATATCTGATCTAGGACTTTATTACACAAACTGTTCAATCTTTAACTGATTTTTACTAAGATGTGGGAGAAGCCAACAGATTCACACATTTCAAAGTTTCCAACCAAATAATAAACTCATGAGTAATAATAATACATTTTATTTATAGGCCGAATGGCAAAAACTAAAAACCACTTATTTATGTATTATGAGCACAACTATAGGCTGACCTTCACTGATCAGTGTGTAAAATTTACTTATAAATCCAAACTAATCTATCTTTCTCTAAAAACTGAAACATTAACTATTTCTTGATAGTCTTGAGTGTATGCATGTCATGGGTATGTCATGAACTCAGTTACCTTGTTGTTTCCTGAGAGCCGGTGTTTTTCCCTTTCTTTCACGTTCTTTGACCATCTTTGTCTTTTTCTAGACTTCAGTGTCAATTACTTCAAATACAAGTGTTGGCAGTTTTGTCTCTCGTAGTTATGTCTCACTCTATCAGAGATTTCTGACGAACTGAACTCAAATAGAATGTTGGGTTCACACCAACCAGTGTGACCTCAAAAATAACATTCCAAAATTTGGTCATAAATGTCAGAATGGAGGTGATGTTGCTTAGCAGCCCTCTGACTTAACCCTAACCTCTAATCTACAGAACACAGAAAAATCCCCACAATCAAATATAAACATTTTATCCAGTGTCAGTTTTCCAGGAAAGAGTAGAGGAATGAATCCTAAATATTAGAGCAGCACAGAGATCACTTTTTATTTGCTGCAAAAACATATTCAAATTAAAATAACTTCAGCTGGTATTTTTACCATTATGTAGAATCCAAAGAGGATATTTTAGATTTGCCTGGCTTTCACAAAGAAAAACTGTTCCATACATTTTTCAGGTTTGTTTTTGTGTACATTTGCTTTGTTTTCTTTCCAGAAACAAAAACAGGATATAGCTCACTCTTGGGTGTTTTTTTTATTTTTCATTTATTTATTTATTTATTTATTTTCATAATTAATATATGAATGTGGCCAATTCCGCTCTTTAGGAACAATCACATTTTGTTTGTTGTTCCGTTTACTATAAAATTAAATTAAAAGCAAAAACATGGCTGATAATAAATGAATACTATGTGTTGCACCTTATATTTCCAATTTCTAAGAAGGTTTTTACTTGTTTGCATGTTTTTAAATCAGTGTTTAAAAATTTGTCCGTTCTTCAATTGTGATCAAAGGTTCCCCAGGGTTGTTCTGAGGGCCACAAATGCTACAATTTGGATGCCCTGGGTTTACACAATTAAGTAGTAGACAATATGTTGACAGACATTATACATTTCTAGTTAATTATAAATTGAAACTATTGTTTAATAGTTAAATCAGTATCTTGAATACATTGCTCAACCATATTAATACTCTTTCACAGAAAGTTTATTATTCACCAAAGCAATTATGGCAGACCCTCAGTAATTTAACATTTATTGTTACGTTTTTTATTTTTACATTTATTTTTTTGTTATTCATCAGAACAGTCCAGAGTGTGTCAATCTGAGGAGCAGTTTGAAACAACCATTAAAGCCACCAGCACATATTACAGATTTATGCTGTTGTAAAGATTTTCCACCACAGACTAACAGGCTGGTGTCTGTTTTAATGCAGTAAAGCCCGAAGATCATAAGGTTTCTCAGTCAGTGATGCTTCTCAGGTCGGTTTCATGCACTTAATTTTACCTGAACTGATACTTAATGAAACATTACAATGTGAGCTGAAATAATGTGCCAAATTCTGGATGAAGTTTTATTTTTTACATTACCCATCAACACAATTTTGGTTAAGATGCATCAAAGTTGGGTTTTATAAGATTCTCTTGTAGAACTCATTGGGTATTCACAGAGGATTCTGTGAATATAGGGTATTCTGTGAATATAGGGTATTCACAGAAACCTCTGTGAATATAGGGTATTCACAGAAACCTCTGTGAATACCCTATATTCACAGAGGATATAGGGTGAATATATCCCCTTTGAATATATTCACGGAGGATTCTGAAAAAAGCTTATGATAATACTACTACTACTACTACTACTAATAATAATAATAATAATAATAATAATAATAATAATAATAAATTATATTTTACACCCATTACATCAAAATGGCCAAAGTTAAATTTTTACAATGTTGTAAACTGACATTTCTTCCAGAGAGCATTGCAATCAATAGAGAAATTAATGCTTCAAAATTAAACAATGCGCTAAGACTGTTCACCTTTCAGCCTGAAGTGATCCACATTCTTTTTTTTTTTTGTGAAATCGTACTTTTTTGTCGTGGTTGTTCACACTTCCAAATATATGCAACTTGACTGCTCTTTGCAGTCCAGTGTGAACTGCAAAGAGCTGAAAGTGTCTCGCATGCGCAGTAGAGTGCACAGTAACGTCACACATAGAGAGCGCGCTCACTGTTTCCCCAGCAGCCATAAAAAAGGGAAGAAATGCTCAGTGTTTGAGGAAGTAAACTTGGATGCTAATAGTGGGTGGAGTGTATCTTATGATTTTGAAGTTGTTATTCAACCGGAGCCAACATATTAACAGCTTAATCCTCATTAATCCACCATGGTTGTTGTTTTTCTTGCCGATTGTGCACATCAGGACTCAGAATAGTCATCCTAGTTAAGTATCGATGGCGTTCAGGTCAGATGAGTGCAACCTGAACGTTCAGACTCAGATCATAGTTGAAAAGATCAGATACATATCGGATATCCCAGAGGTCTAGGATGCATTTCAGTAAATCCGACCTGTGTTCAGACTGTGGTGAAAAGATGAGATACAAGTCGCATTAGGGGGAGAAAATTTGGAAGTGAGTCACTGCAGGCTGCACTGTGGATGTAGCCTTTGAATCATCAACCAGCAGAATCGCCAATTCTGCTATACTGGCCTGTTAAGGATTTCTCTTTTTACCATCCCACCCACTAGTTTTCTGAAATACTGTAAGATATTTATTAGTAAGGCTTCTACTTCTGTGCTTACTCTTAGATTTTTACCTGATTTTTTGTGTGTGCGTGAGTGCGTGTGTGTGTGTGTGTCTGTGAAAAAAAAAAGTTGTATCTGCTTGAGCTAAACCATGCTGTCATGGATTTTACTCTGTGCCTGGAGAAATGTAAAAGATTTGAAATGTTGAAAGAATTTGTAGACTCTGGGTTCTAATTCCTCAACAGCCCCAAGCTCTTCTAGCTCCACAATCCAGCGTTTGTGAAAGTTCTGGATCATCAATTTTCTCTCACTTTAGCTGGAAATGTGTTGATAAATAATTGAACCAAGAGAGAGGCATGAATAATATAGGACTCCAAATATTATAGCATTTATGATGAGGTCCAGTGGACCGTGTGGGGGGTGAAGACATTTGCTGCACTCTGTGGTCTTTCTCACCGTCTTCACAGCATCTCATATCCACCATGAGATGCAGCTCACCTCTGGGCCAAGCATTAGTATTTTTCAGCCAGCCTGTTGTGCAGCACCTCCATCTCCATCACTCTGAGTGTCTCTCCTCCAGCCACCACTGCAGGCTATAAACAGCCCCACCTCCTTTATACCACTTTCCAATTAAATCTCTTCCATTTGTCGACTTGGAGATGCCACCTTTAAGTGAATTATGGTGGAAAATGGAGACTGATAAAAGGTGAGTGTTGGGGAGGAAGCCTCTTTGTGCCATGTGCGAACTTAAGAAAATGTATACCCTCAGCCCTGAAAGCTCTAGAATTGATAGATGGATAAGGGAAGAAACAATACAGGGGACAGACAGAGGGAGAGGGGGAAGAGAGGCAGAGTGATGCATGACCCCCAATTTTTCAAGGCTTTGTAATAAAAGGCTGCAGTGTGGTGTTCTCTGTCTCTGTCACATTAAAAGTAAATAAGACTAATGGCATGGTGCCGAAAACTCCACAGGGCTACGCTGTCCCCAAAGGGAAATCTGGAAGTGTGCTTCACTCGGTTGTGTTGCTGCACAAAGCATCCCGGTCTAACAGCATAGGTCCTTACAATGCATTCATGTTCTTTATGATGTCGTCCACATGATGAGCAGTAAAGTCTCAGACATTTAAGTTTCCAAGGGAATTGCCCGAACTGTGATGCAGCTCCATCAGAGTAGATTTAGTGTTGCTAATTTATTCAGTGTAACATGAGGGAAACTTTGAAGCTTGGCCTGAATTGTCTTCTTAAAAATCAATCTAAATAAATAAAAAAATCAAAGGAAGGAAGGTTTTGTGTTGCTTAAATTAGTTGGGAAAGGGTCTACAGTGCATATGTTTAGAGTATAAAATATTCCCATTGTTAAATTTATAGGTAAAAGGGAGACACTTTCTAAGCCTGAGAACATCATCCCAACTGTGAAATATTGGGTTAACAGCATCATGTTGTGGGTGAAAAAACATTATGTGGAAATACTAAAGTAACGTCTGAAGACATCAACCAGAAAGTTAAAGTTTGGACCGCATGGATCTCTTCCACATGGACAAACGGCCTAAGCGGTTTGTTTTAGCCTTTACAGATCTGAATAGGCTGCAAACCTGACTCAGTTTCACCAGCTTTGTCAGGAGGAATGGACCAGAACTCCAGCAAACTGCTGAGAAGCTTGTGGAAAGGAACCCAAAAGGTTTGACCCAAAACATACAGTTCAAAGGCAATGCTGCCAAATCAAGTACTGACTGACTGTATGTAAACATCTGGATTTAAAGACTTTAATTTAAAAAAAAAAACTAACTCTGACATATTCTCTATTTATTCCAGAATTTAGTAAAGAGAAATAATTTTTATGATTGTAACTGACCAAAAACTGAAGAATATTGGTCTGATTTAACTTCTTTGAGAAAAGAAGGTGTGTGTGTCTTACACCTTAGGTTTAACGTATGTGGCTTAAGTAAACTTCTGGTTTCAACTGTAGGTACTGAAAAGTGGGTGTCTTGCTTAAGTGTTAATTGTGCTTATGCATATTCATAAGCACAATTATGAATAAACACAGTTGTTTATTCATAATTATGAATAAACAATTATAAACAACTCTGCTAGAACTGACAGCAGGTCAGTTCCTCTGCTAGAACTGACAGGAACCTGACGGAGCCCTGCCTAAAAAACCCAGACAGTTGAGCATCCAGCAGAATTGACTGAGCTGGAGAATATCATTTGCAACATTATGATGGCATTATTTTTGCCATCCTACTTCTCCTGGAACATCAGAAACTGTTTGCAAAAATATATAAAATATATCAACAGCTGCCTGTTATGGATGAATTGGAGATCAAGTCCCATTTTAAGAGCTTCAATCTTTTCACAAACTTGGTGCAACAGTTTGGCTCATCTCATCTTAACCAGATGGCAGTGGGAAGTTGGGGGTAAAAAAGAGTTTCCTCTGATTTTCATTTTCTATCATTGTGCTGTTTTTAACCCTAAGCCTTCAAGATTGGCTTTCCTATTAAGAATGAGGCTGAGTGGCAAAGTAATTACCCTGCAACTTTTGAAAATGGTGCAGCTAATTGGACCCAGGGGGATTTGAAGATGTAGGTTGCTTTGGCGAGTGGATGTGAATGAGCCGTTAGTAAAGTTTTGGCTTTTCATTCTGTTGTTCTTGTCAGGATCAGGCTCTGCTGTTGAGTTGCATTTTAAAGTCTTGCTGCCTTAAATTAAGAAGACATTTGACACTATCAGGTTGCCAGTTGTTTTTAAGGTGGATTTACTTCATTTTTGGTACAACACTGCACTTTAAAAACTTTGCAATGCCACTCCCTAAGGACATCATCATTGCCAGATAATAAAGTGAAGAATTTAGTCTGGAATTACCCGATTTAGTGTAAAATATTTCCGGTCTCTTATGACCTCAGCATCAAGTCAAGCTGCAGTAATCAATGTTGTGTTTTGGATGTTTCTCTGGAACATCTTTGGGATTAAAGAAGTTATGTCAGGCAGCTGTTTATGCAACACATCATCTTCCACTTGTTGGGAAAGGGACATTCATGCCCTCAATGTTCAGGTGAAATTTTGTAGCTCATAACAATTTGGAGGATTTGTCGGATACAGAAATCTGTTCCACAGCCTGCTGGAAAATCTTCTTGAAGTATGAGCAACTCATTCAGCTTATGGTGTTTTTATTCATCCATCCATTGTTAGTGCTGTCTAGACAGGGCAACACAGAGACTCCTGGGTAAACAAGCACACAGACACAGACACACACAACCCCAAATAAGTGGAAGACAGTGGATGAAAGGATGCCAAACTTTTTTATATAAATAAGTTTTGTAAACCACGCACAATTTGTCTACCACCTAACACATCTGCACTACATTGCATTTATATAAAATAAAGTCCAGTTAAAAACATTATGGTTTGTGGTTGTGATATAAAAAATGTTACCAATACTGAGGGATGGATGATTGTTTCACTATGGTCTGTTTTATTCCATACAAAGCAGATAGGAGCTGAACTGTTGAAACATTTTATGTACATTAAAACTATTTTCCATGATGCAGTAATGGTGGGTGGTTAATGTGCTTTAATGACAGCTTCTCCTCAGAGATACTCCACTGACAACAGCCTAACTCAGCTGTCCAGCAGCAGAAAGTAAACCTAACATATCACCACTTAAATATATTTTATCAGTGAATAAGAAGCCATTATACACAATTTTGCCAATATTCAGAGGGCTTACAGATACTCAGTGTAACAATTTGTTATCAGAAAAACAAAAAAAACGAGCAACTCAAAATGAATTCCCCAGTTCATTTAAATTGACTGACTTGAAACGGATTTGAAATGTGTGAAGCATAATACCCACTTGTATGTTAGGATGTTCTAATGTGTGGATCTGTCAAAACTTTATCCAGCTGAACAGAAACAAAACTGAAGTTATTATCTTTGGACCTAAAGAGACCTAAAGATCTAGAGTTAATTCACAACTTTAGTTATTACAATTGAAAACCAACGATCAGCCCTGGGAGTAGTGATGGACTCTGACCCAGTGGTTCTTAACCTTTTTTTGAGGTACCGAACCCACCAGTTTCATATGTGCATTCACTGAACCCTTCTGTAGTGTTTTTTTTTTGTTTGTTTTGTTTTTTTGTTGTTTTTTTTTCCAAATTCAAGACAAGATCACTAAGTCTTCTTAAAAGGTAGAGTCTCTGAGAACAGTTCTTCAAAATATAGTCAGTGTTTTCAGCAAAGTTGAGCTGACTGTCCAGGAACGACCCAAGGTATTTAAAAATTGCCACAGTTTCAACAGATTGGCCATCGAGAGAAACTGGAACCACTTTAAGGCCTTGTTTAGATCATTTAATTAGCTCTACATTCTTAAGAGAATGAAAAAATAATAATAAATAATAAAGACTTTGCGGTATTCTGATTTAGTAGTGTAATATTAGTTGTGTTACCACCCCCACGCCACTAGAGGCAGTAGCAACCCCGAAAAGATGCGACTAAGGACCAGATTTAGAAGTACTCCGAAAGCTACAGAATAGACCCTTTTCACAGTGACGTCAGACAATGGCCGCCATAACTCAAAACTGGGTATCTTTACTTCCGG
>NW_006800455.1:255424-258875 GCF_000485575.1 Poecilia formosa | reverse complement strand
TCGATTGCCAGTCTGTTGAACTGTGGCAATTTTTAAATCCCTTGGGTCGTTCCTGGACAGTCAGCTCAACTTTGCTGAAAACACTGACTATATTTTGAAGAACTGCTCTCAGAGACTCTACCTTTTAAGAAGACTTAGTGATCTTGTCTTCAATTTGGAAAAGAAAAAAGAAAAAGAAAAAACACTACAGAAGGGTTCAGTGAATGCGCATATGAAACTGGTGGGTTCGGTACCCCAAAAAAGGTTAAGAACCACTGCTCTGACCTGAACCTTCAGAGCCACATTAATACAATCACAAAGTCGGCCTTCTATCACCTGAAGAACATCTCCAGGATTAAAGGACTAATGTCTCCGCGCGATCTAGAGAAACTCGTCCATGCGTTTATCTTTAGTCGCATTGATTACTGCAACAGCGTCTTCACAGGTCTGTCCAACAAATCAATCAAACAGCTGCAGCTGATCCAGAATGCTGCTGCTCGCGTTCTGACTAAACCCAGGAAGAAAGAGCACATAACACCAGTTTTAAAGTCCCTTCACTGGCTCCCTGTAGCTCAGAGAATAGACTTTAAAATACTGTTAGTTTATAAATCACTAAACGGCTTAGCACCACATCTGTTCTTGTTGTACAAACCGTCTAGAGCCCTCATGTCTTCTGGTTCTGGTTTGCTCTGCATCCCCAGAACCAGAACCAAACGAGGAGAAGCAGCATTCAGCTTCTATGCACCACAAATTTGGAACAAACTTCCAGAAATCTGTAAAACAGCTGAAACACTGAGTGCCTTTAAATCTCAACTTAAAACCCACCTGTTTAGAGTTGCTTATGGAACATAAACACCAATTGAGATTTTAATCCCAACCCGGGTTCAAGTGCTAGGGAGAAAAGGGGTGCAGGTTGGAGTCCCTACTGTTGTTTTAAAAGGGGTGCGGGTTGGAGTCCCCCCCACCCCCACTGATTTTTTTTCTGCCGATTTGAAGGGCAGAACTTCGACTCAGCGGGAAATTTAATGTTTTTAATTGTTTATTCAATGTTGCATGACTCTGTGTTTTTGTGTTTAATGATGCAAAGCACTTTGAAATGCCTTGCTGCTGAAATGTGCTATACAAATAAAATGTGATTTGATTTTTTGATTTGATGTTAGGATGAACAGTGGAGAATTTGTAAGCTCTGCTGCCTCCTGGCTGCATCCCTTCTGCTGGAGTTTGTATTCTCAACATGTCAAAAAGCATGCATGCTAGATTAATTGGCCATATCCATCATCTTTTGGGGAGCTGATGTTAATGTTAGGAAACTGGGGTTCGGGGTTTCCACTCTCTTCTACTTTTCACAGTTTCCCACCAGAGGGAGCCAGGGAGCTGCATGACTACAGGAGGGTGAACTAGCTGAGTGATCATACACACCTGCAATCCATCAAGGCTTGTCAGCCAGAGGTTAACTTACATTGGTACTCTAGTCCTCTGAGCTCCAGGTGTGTTTTCTACAGGTTTTTTGACGCCTTACAACTTACGTACATCATGCTAACTCGCTGTCTACCATTGCAGTATATATGCAAAAAATGTTCTCATTAAATGCTAAAATTGGGAACAAGTCTTCTCTAACAGGGACTGTCTTAAAGTTAAGCTTAACCCTATGTCTTTACTGTAGCTTTTAGGCACACTTAGGGCAATAACTGTGGTTACAGTAGCGCTACTGTTAGCGTTACAGGCAGAAGAAGAGCAGAACACACCACCTTTAAAAAGTGGGAGCTAATGACCACCAAAATGGAATTTTTTGTGTGAATCAACTCTTTTTTTTGGACTGGGCTGATCATTACCATCAAAGGTTTGGATCATGGTAAAAACCAAGTTAAACCAAGCTGTTAAACAAAACTGCAAAAGGCAAAATGAGTGCAATGAGTCAGAGTGGTAGAAATAACGGGTTGATCCAAAGAAGCTTATTGTAGAGTAAGATGTTTTGGAATTAACTGATTGTTTTTATATTTTCACAACTAGGTATGATTTCAGATGTACTACAGTTCCTCAGGACAGAAAAATCGAACTGCCTGGCCTGAGAGATCATTTCTTCTGTTTCATCAGCTTCTAGCTCCAAATAAGAATGGCTGCTTTTGCTAAGAATAGCATCTTTCACATTTCATCAGCTGAGTAAATTGGTTGAATAATTAAAGTATTAATATTTATACTAAGATACCACATAAGCATATTTCTAAATTATGTTTTATTTCTTGTATTTCAGTCTTACTGCTGTACTGTTATTACTGCTACTATTCTTTTTCTTTTTCAGTGTGAAGAGACATGTTGCTCCTGTGGTTCTTGATAATAAACATGTAAAACTATAATGAACACTTTACATCACCACGGAACCATCAAAACATTAAACATGCGCTCATTATAGTCAATTAGAGCGTTTATATGAGGGGCTGTTTAGGACAAAAATTATGTTTTGTCTCTCACACACTACTAAAAACTCATACCCACACACAAAATATTAAAATTGCACATATATACTATTAAAATGTCACACATATACAATTATTCTCTCTCAAACATACAAGATACAAAAATTGCGCATACATACTACTAAAATATCACACACATACAATTTTTCTCTCTCATACACAAAATACTAAAATGGTTCATACATACTACTAAAATATCAAACACTGCACAAAAAGTGACGTTTTTGACCCTGTACACTGACACAAACACAGGTCCTGAGCGACAGCTACCGACAGCTACCGACAGTTAGCAGGACCGACAGTTGGCACACCCCTAGCCGTCACCATGGGCAGCACAACTCTAGAATTACTAGGTCCAGTACCAGAAACGGGTTATGTTTATTAAGAAAAACACCTTGCTTTCCAGATATTACAGAATTACCAAAATAAATGAAAACAATTTATTGAAATTCTAGAATATTTGAATGTTACTTTCCTTTAGCTCAGTACTTCTCAAATAGTGGGGTGCGCCAGGGGGGCATGGCGAAGTGTCCGGGCGGCGCAAGAAGGACTTTATATTGTCATTATTAATGCATAACTGAAAAACAAGCCTTCTGTCACTAGGTGGCAGCAGTATTCAATCTAATCAACTGGCTGCCTGTTGAAGCCAGTAGAAGTAGCTACACAGCCCTGCTGTAAACGGAGCAGAAGAAAAAAACGGAGCGAAGGACACAAGCGCGAATGTTTTGCAATATATCTACATCATAGAGGAGAGATGGAGAAGTTTGACAGTGAAAAGAAAAAACGGCAGCAGACGTCAGTAAAGCAAGTATGACAGACTTTTATGGCCAGACTAAGAAATTTTCATTTTCAAATATAAGAATACAGTCATACTACTATGACTGTAGTAGTAGCAGCTCCAGTTCCATTCTTCACACATAGAGAGGTTTTTCTGTCGCATGCAATGGACCGATTATTAGTTAGCATTTTCCTGGTTTGTCACATGCTGTCTGACTCCT
>NW_006800455.1:247599-254856 GCF_000485575.1 Poecilia formosa | reverse complement strand
GAGAGGTTTTTCTGTTGCATGCAATGGACCGATTATTAGTTAGCATTTTCCTGGTTTGTCACATGCTGTCTGACTCCTTTTCTCTGATAATCTTAGACTGATTAGATTTATTTTAAACATGTATGTTGTGTGGTATCGTTGACCAAACCTGTGCAGCTGATCTTTTATTCCAAGCTCAAGAGGAACAAGGCAAGTTTACTAACTTTACTGTATCCGAGATTAACTGGGATGAAACTAGCCAATGGTAGAGCTGATTTTATACTTTATGAAACCAACAATAATTAAATGTAGAATGATTATTCTAGCAAATACAATGTCAAAATTAGATATTTATATTGACTGATGGTCTGCTCCTGAAAGCTGCTTTAGATTTAGGTAAGATGTAAGATGACACACGATCTGCTTTTATCTCGTAGTTCAATGAATATTTTTCCAAATGTCTTGAGGATCATCAAAAAAACTTTCAGCACATCTCAGCTAGGCCTTTATGTTCTTTTTGGCAGGCAGTGGTTTTCACCTTGGAACTCCCTCATGGATGCCATTTTGCAATCTTTTTCTTGTTAAAAACCAAAAACTGACATTAATTGGTACCTGTGGGGCTTCAGATGTTGTTCTGGGTTTCACCTCCTGGATGAATCTTCAGTGTACTCTCTGTCAAGTCAAGACAGTCATGAGACTGTCATTTAGCAACAGTCTTCAGTCAGAGGCCTCTTTGGATTTCTTACAAGACTGACTGCTACCAAGAATCCTTCTTCTCCACAGCATCACTATCTACAATGATTCTTTGAAGAAACTTGGATGAGTTATGATTACATTTCATTTTCCTTTGGAAAAAAAAAGTATTTTTGAATTGAATCTCTGATATATGATGGAGCGCATTTATCCTCAGTCACAATCAGTCAACACTGAATCCAAATGAGTCAGGGACAGAAAAGCCTATTCTGTCACACACTGCATCTTATTTTAAAAGACTTCAGGGATTATGTATCTTGTTATCCTTTGCTTAGCTTTAAGTTCTAGTTGCCAGTAGCAACATTTTCCTGCCTATGAGTCCTCATTTTTATCATAAGCCTCAGCTACTGTGCCAACCCTTCTTTGAGTAGTTTAGCTGAAGTGCCTTTATTCACTCCTAAAATAAAATCCCTACTCCATTTCTTACCTTACCTGGTAACTCAGACAGGGATTTATTAGTGTCATTTTTTTTTTAGCTATTTTTAGAACAGTAGTCATTGTATAATTGCTAATACTTCACAAAAGCCCCAGGTGATGTATTTTTAGTTCTTCCACATGACTCTTATCAACTTACTTGGGCAAAAAAAATCCTGTCATAAAATAGAAGATATGGAGCATTTAAAGAGGAGGAAATAAAATAGAACAGACTTACTATTCGCTGTCCTAGGCATGGTTAGACTGACATCATGGACACCATATACAGAAAAGCTGATGTGTGATGCAAATGAGTGAAGAGTCAAGAGCGGTCAGTCCAGATGCTAATCAGGAAAACACGACAGAAACATTCTGGATTTTCCAGGTCTGAAAAACAACCACGTCGGGATTCTTTTTTGGCTTGATGTGACAACAATCTGGTGATGTGCTGTAACTGGGTGAGGCAATTGAATGCATCGTCTACAACTGAACAAAAAAGAAGTAGAACTAGACAAAAAGAAGTTGGCACTCCACTGAGTTTGGGTAAGCATGTCATGCCCCTAGTTCACCAGTAAAACTAAAGTACAAAACGAAAACTGGCGGTTTGAAAACCTGCTGTCTGAGTGTGATGTCAGATGGCAGGAGAGTGTCTCATCAGACTGTCAGGTTTTTTTTTCTTTTTGTTTTATATAACCTTTATTTTACCAGACTAAAAAAAAACATTGAGATTAAAAAAACCTCTTGCTCAAGGGAGTCCTGGCTCAGAGGCAGCAACAAATACAGCTTAGAAAAATACAGTTAAAGTAAAATGTCAAGCTATGAATAACAGTTACATCTCATTGAATCGACCTCCAGGACTTTTAGTTTACATTCAAAAGCACTAAACGAGATGAATTCAGTCAGTCTAAAAGTTTTTTGAAAAAAGTTGCAGTGAAGAGGCAGCAGATGGAAAGAAAGTCTTTTTGTGAAATTCAGATTGAGCAAAAGGAACAGAAAGAAATAATAAATCATTTGGGTGAAAAGTAGAAGTCAAAATTTCTCAAAGAAATTGCAGCATAAATGTAAGTTTCTGATTTAATTCTGATTTAGACCCAATTTATTTACTCTGCCGCCTTTGTCCAGTACAAAAGCAATGTGCAAATTAAGGACCAGTGATATTAAAAATCTAAATTTTTGAGCTTTACATCAAAAATGTAAAGCTCAAATATTTTTTATAATATTATTCCCTTGTCAAAAACACACATGGAGTGGTGCCTTGATTCTTTCACTCATGTTTGAAAAATCCTTTATTCCTGTGGTATTTTGAAGAGACCTTTCCTCGGCAACAAAAAGGAAAGGAGTGATCCCTCAGCATAACGAGGGATAAGCACAAGAAGTCTTTCATCAACAGTTTTCATTGTTGGATAAAAGTTCAACAGTATCTGAACAGACCAGGAATGCCCTCAGCTGAATTAATTAGAACATAAGATTTTAGTGCTCTGCTGTTGGAGCACTTGCTGTGTAAATTCCACCGCATTTTTTTTTGTCAAATCTTGATTTTTGCTTTATTTGGATATTCCCTAACAGAACTACAAAACAGCAGTACATAACTGTTAAGTGGAAGGAAAAGGATACAAGGTTTTTGTTTATTTATTATCAGTCTGCCTGAGTCAATACTTATAGATCCACCTTCCACTGCAGTTACAGCTGCAAGCTGTTTAAGGGTTTGTCTCTACCAGCTTTGTACATCTAAAGATGCAGGGGCGGATCTACTGGGGTGGCATGGGGTGGCAGTTGCCACCCCAAACGAGAGCCTTGCCACCCCTGTTGCCACCCCAGCTAGCGATAATGAATTCAATAAATAGTTATGGCAAATCGGACATTAGGCGCATGAAACTCTTTTTTCCAACAACATTGGATTCAACACAATGTAACCTGACACCCACTGGTGAGTAGCGGGAAGTGCGAGAGAAGGACAGAGCGCCAGCAGCATTGATGGATATATATACTGTACTGGACATTAGTGATTTATCGTAAGTCACACATACGCTAATGCTGACCATTGAGTCAGGAATATCGGTGGTCAGGAAAATACTACAACCACGCAAAGAATCATAACAACGGACGCAATGTTTAGCAGTTAATTCAACCATAGATAATGGTAATAAGGGCTTCAGATTTCACAGGTGAGGAAAACGTTTTAATTTAAAGAAAACATTGAACAAGTCAGCAGTGGGTCAGTTATACTAGCCTAACTGCTGCTGGCCTGCTATTGACATTGATAACCTTAGCATGTGCTGTGCAGTTCGGTGTGTTTTGGTTCTGTTGTTATCGATCAACTGGTGGCTAAGTCAACTGCACTCTAAAAAGAAAATAGTTGAACCAACTTAATTGAATTGCTTCTATAGGTAACAAGCAATTCAATTAAGTTTATCCAACTGAATTTATTAAGTTTATCCAACTTAATTTATTAAATTTAACCAATTCAATATATTATAATCATCCAACTCAATTTGTTAATTTATTTTAAACAAATTTATTAAGTATGTTTAAAATAACAGATTTAAGTCAGTCTTACTCAAATCATTTAGTTTACTTCAAAAATGGTAAATGAACTTATATAGCACTTATCCAGTCATTTTGACCACTCAAAGCACTTTACACTGGAGTCACATTCACACATGTATTTAATGCGCAGATCGGTAGGCAACTTGGGGTTAAGTGCCTTGCCCACAGGGCACATTGACATGTGGCAGGAGGAAGCTGGAAGCAAACCTACAAACTTCTGATCACAGGATGACTACGCTACCCTCTGTCGCTTACCAGGGAAGCCGTCCCTGGTAAGTTTGAGTCATGGTGTCAGACGAGGGATACAAATATGGTATTGAACTTAATTATTTCAAGTAAAGTCAAAGTAAAAAGGTCATTTAAGGAAAAGATTTGTGTATGTAGAGGACACTGTAAAAAGAGTATTAAAATTTAGTTTGGAACTACTTAAATGTTTGAGTTGACTTTCTGTAGAATTAAGTCAAAGAGATTTTAAATGTTTATTAGAAGAAAATAAATGATTTAAGTAAGAGTGACTTAAATTTGTCATGTTAAACCCCCTTATGAATTAAGTTATAAAACTTAGCAAACTGAGTTGGAGGAACTTAGTGAATTGAGTTGGGTGATCATAATAAATTGGGTTGGTCAGACAGGATACGAAACTGGCATTGAACTCAATTGTTTTAAGTAAAGTCAAAGTGAAAAGTCCCTTTGGGTTAAAGATTTGTAAGATTTGGGTTAAATGAACACAAAAAAGTAAGTTGTCATAGCGAAAGCAAAAGAATTAAGTGAAATTAATGTAAATAAGTCCATAAGATGAACTGCAGCCCAAATACACTTTTTAGAGTGTGGTGGTGGCAGCTGGAAAAGACTGATGTTTCTGTGGGAGTGGCTTTTTAGGACCCCTTTACCGAACCAGGAAGTAAACAGTGCGATAAGCTTAAAGAACTACAAATCTTTGCAAAAATACTATCCGATTCCGTAAAACAACCACTAAGATCTCAGGAATAACTAATTAGAAAGACTTTATTGGTCTAATATGGTAAGTTGCCTTTTAAAAAAAAAAAAAAAAAAGTTCATCTGCAAAACCATCAAAACATGTAAATTACGCAGAACTTGTCCTGACTTATGTGTTGCTTCAGAGGTTAAAACTCGTCAAAGGAAGATCGAAATAGATCTCGATGTGGCATGACCAGATCTCAAAGCAAAGATTATTCCCTGAAAGCCGACATAAATGTTGAAGAGCCTTGGGATTAAAAATGAAATGTTTAAAAAGATCGACTGGCTGTGTAATTTTTCCACATATTCCTCATATTGTGATATTTCAAATAGGTATCCACAGAAACTATAGCGAAATCTTTTTAACTGTTTCTGTAATGTTACACTTTATTTCCTAGCTCATTTACAGAAGTCATGGCTACTGCAGATCTATATGGCAGTGTCATTTCTTCATTATTGTTGATATTTTTTCTCGTAATTGAACTAAACGTCTTTATTCTTTTCATCAAGTGACCGTAATTCTCAACCATATGAGACATCGCTGAAAAAACAATTGTCTTATATACTTTTAGATCAGAAACAGGTTCAAATCTTCACTCGAACTGAGTTTCTGAAAGTGCCACCAATTAATCCAAGCTTGCTCCTTAAAGCGCGGGGTGTCCGTTAGATGATAATCAATGACAGGTAGGAACATCGGACTCTCAGCTATTGTCATAGCTTGGTGGTTAAAACAGCGCTCTTGGAACTCAGCGACTGCTGGTACGAGTTTAGTTAGCAACGCCATCGTCTGTTTCCCTTTTTGGACCAGTTTATTTTATTGTCTACAAAAATAAATAATATAATTCACTTGCTGCCAACATTTTGAAGGTAGTATTGTTTAACAGGTTTGCCAGACAAACTTTAACTGTAAGAATATTGTCAGATTACCAAGGTGCACAGCTTTGCTTCTGCAGCCGAGTGAAGCTTTAAAGTGAAAATGAAATAATGTGACTTCCATTAAATGAGCAATGAATCAGTTTGCATGATGTTATAACTGTTTATATTTATTGATATGTTTGCAGAGAATGTCAGTCAACATAAGACTGAAAAGACATAAAATGATCGTCATTACTCTAACAATGTTGGGTGGTAGTACAAATTCTGTTTAGTACAGTCTTCTTTGAAGTGATGTATATTTTAGTGACATTTTAATGTATTCTTCAATATTCATTATGTTTTGAAGAGCTCTTAGAGAAAGTAGAGACATTTTCATATCTGTTTATTTACGTTTGTCGCGTTTTGATCAGGAAACGACAAAGCCACCTACTTTGTTACAAACATCTGCATTGAGGACCCTGCTTGGCTGTCACTAGTTAATCTTAATGCGGCTCATTCTGTTTCTAATTTGATTTCCCTTCGTCAACAGCTTGCAAACTGTTTCCCAGTAGAGAACACAAGTGTCATACCACTAACAATATAATCTGTTGGTGGTATGACAGTATACCACTGTCATATACCACAGTATATGTGGTATAATTTCGGCTTGTCAGTTTGGATATCACCACCAACAACATTAGCTGTTAAATTTATGTCATTTAGATGAGATTTTATTACAGTACAACTTATCGACATTACTTGATATTCCTTTCTAGTTGGACACGTAAACACCACAAGCAACACCATCAGGTATGCGAGTTAAATTTTATTAAATATGATGACAACCACCTCATTGTTTAGCGACACTAATTGTAGTTAGAATTTATATATTCTGGTGAACCTGAATGCGAATGGGATTGTGTTATTCATTGATCTGGTTATGCTCAAATGCTGTGTTTTTGAAGCGCAATGAATGCTGTTCTTTAGAAAATTGTTTTGAAACATAATTTTCACATGCAACATTAAACATATTTGCGTCCAATGGGATTTATAGTAAAGTTTTGCAAACGGTTTTTTCACGCAAGTAGTATTTTTCAACAGGCTTCGACACAGCCACCTACAATTTGGAAACATCTGCTGTGCGCATAGGTTTCAACCAGTTGATTTAGCCACCAGGTGATCGATATCACCGTTAGCACTAAACAACCCGCCCACTAAGTCATCAGTAGAGCAGCTGCTTAAATCAGTTAATCAACCACCGCGGTAATCATGCGAAAATTTATTAATAATCACAATATAGATATTAAGCCTGACAACATAATGTAACAGACTGGATGTTCTGTTTTAGTGTTTTTGCTACTTTTTTGTGTGGGAAATGTTTGCTTTTTGGTGTTGATTCCCTTGATCGGTAATCTCTGCTCTCTCTGCTCTTTGAGCTGTTGTTTGTCGGTTGCCATGGCAACGGGTCGTGTGTAATACCGACATACAGAGTGAGAAAAGGCGGAATAGAAGTTGTTGGAGCTATTTTTTCTTTATTTCTTTATCCATTTGAATTTTGTTACTTTATTCTTAAATTTCTATTTTTTGTATTATTTACAGAGTTTACTTGTAGGTTGATATTTGTTGATTTTATTTATTTTTTGTTTTATTATTTTTCTTATGTATTTTCTAAATTTAGACAGGAAGTAATGTGGGTCAGTCCACTTTCTATAAGTGTAGGGGCCTGGTGAA